>NC_082596.1:64088387-64388387 GCF_030936135.1 Gavia stellata
ACACTGACATGCAATCTTCAGATACACAATCACATACAATTTCTTCTGCATCCTTACCTTATTCAGTATACAGGGGATGGATTAAAAAAACAGCACATAGATTACACCTGTACATTTAGCATGTCTCAAATTTTGCCTATTTGATTCTGTAACCAAAGCAGCATTCTTTCAAATGCCATATATATATATGTGTTGTAATTTACATTTTCTAGTAAATATTCATCTTGAAATAAATGAATTTTTTCCATTTTGTTCGTGAACATTCTACTTCATTTTCTCCACATTTCGAGATGAAATCCTTTTTATTTTTAATCAGCCATTGGCTTATTACAATTATAATACCACATATTTCACATACAATATTGGAACTCTCTGCTCATTTTTTAAAAAGGACTCCTTGGAGTGATTTACGGACATTTCTGGAGACAGCTAGCACTGGAAAAATAAACTAACTATGAATTAAAAGTGAAAAATAAAAAAGTAATAAAAAAAAGAAATCTCAGCTTTTATCAGTTCACCCAGATTGATGCTTCAGGGGAAAAAAAGTCTTTTTTAATCACAGCTCAGAAGCCAAGTTCTTCACAACAGAATTGAAAGAAACGCTGAATCAAGCTATTACCTGAATTTCTGTAGCAGGCCAGCATTTGATTTTGTCTTTTATTTTTCCAAGATTAACTGAAGAAACTTTAAAAAGAAGGTTTTCTGAATTACATATTAAAATGCATGACAGTCCAAACGGTATGCAGCGGTTTCACTCACTTTTTAAGTCAGCACCAAAACTACGTTGCTAACTTTGTTCTGCCACATGAATTTCAGTTCGATGTGGCATTTAGCTTGGACCATACTTCATTCCTCCATAGCACTCATCAAGTGCAGAAGAAAGTCACAGAATCCCCGTGCTAGGCAGGATATCGAGTTTGTGACACAAGAGCAAGAGTTATCTTGGATTTTTTATTACTAGGTCGGGGAATTGGTGAGGGGAGGACTGCCTGCATGGGTCTCCACTGAGGATACAGCAGATTAAGACCATGGAGGTTTGGAATGAAATATTTTCTGTGGCAGACTTCTGCTCTGAACTTGAACAAACCATCTATTTCTCTTTGTCTTGATTCCACTCTCTAAAAGATAGCGTAAGTGGGCCATAGTAACTCTCAGTATTATAAGGACTTTAAAAATATCAAACACCATACTCATAATTCTTTCTAACAGTGATGAGAGTGATATTCAGCTTGAAAATAACAACAGTTGTTTATATTATGCAGAAGGAAGAGCAGTGCCACTGCGAGCTGTTCCAGGCTAAATATTTGCCGTCCCCTTTGCACAGCTTTTTACATTCACTACAAAGCCCTTCACAAGTAGGCAGCTTCAAAAGATTAGAGTAAACTGGGAGAAATGACAGAAGGATGCAAGGTGTTGGGGTTAATGTGTGGGAGGCACCATGTTCTTTGGTTGCTTCTTACTCCAGGGACCCAGACCCCCTAGCTATCTTTACTTTTCTCTTCCTCCCCTTCATTTCTTCCTGTTCCCTCTTGCTTCCTCCTTATCACCCAAAACTCTGCAAAAAGGCAATTTCCAAGTCTTCTTGTTTATATTTTTATTTGATTGGGTCAGGCAACCTTGGCTTATGTTCTCATCAGATGCAACTCAAAGCACCGTGCAGACACGCTCTCTGACAGTTAGCCAGCTCTAGGCCTGGAAGCATTGCAGCCACCTCAGCACCATGCGGCGTTTGTGTTAATTAACCCAGGCACATGCTGATGTGGCTATAATGCTTTCAGACCCTGAGAAGTATGTGTGTTGTGCTGTGTAGGTATAGCTGTTCTAGGCTGTTACTCCTCATTGTCACAAATACCTTTGCATTATACTTTATAATGCTTCCATTGATTAATTCCTATACCACCCACTTGGTTTTATCTTTTTTGTAATAACAGTATTACTATCTTTTCTGACTTCACCATTACATTTGTCTTTCCTCTTCTTTTATGACTTGCACCCACAGTCTTCCTTCTCTTGTTTTGGCATCTCTGTTCCACTGACACTTTGCTGTTCTGTTCTTCCTTCACCTTTTTTTTTTTTTAAATTAATTTATTTATTTTATTATTACTATTTTTAAACTTCTATACACGCTGGCCTTTCTGAGGAGGAGGCTGAGTATGGGAGTATGACCCACAAAAACAACAGCGTTTTTCAAGAGGAAGTCAGCACTTGAGATCTATAGTGCCTTTAACTGCTGCAACACAGATGAATTGACAGCTACATGTTTCTTTCTCATTTTCTATTTATGGAGCTTGCTTCCTGCTTTACTAGAAAGTAAGTCTTAAGGCAATAGCAGGAGAGAGGAAGTCCTAATGCTAGACCTGCTGCCTTCCACATTTGAAGCATTTTTAGCCTGAGAAGACAAAGTTTTCTATTCCCTAGTACCTCATGGTATCTCTCTTTCACAGAGAGAAAAAGAAGGCTGCTGGCAGCTGCTTCCTGTGTTTGCACCAGCTCTTGGCAGTTCTCTGCTCCCACGGGGTGTTAGTTCCATGTATCACTCTCCACATGCTCTCTGGTGACAGAAGAATGCTGCCAAAAGCACAGCAAAGGAAGCTGGGCCTCTACAAGGCTTAGGGCCTTGTACATCCAACAGCTAAAGGACTGTCTGCGGCTCCTTTTATGGCTTTTAAAAAATTCAGAGAACACTAATCTATCCTAGCAATTTCCATTCTACTTCTGCTAAGCTACCCCTACCATGTTTTCACTGCACAGTGCATCAGCCAGATACATGGGAAACTGACAATTTCTTCTGATTCTGCACAGAGATTTGTAATAGAAATGTTAAAGTTGCTAGGAATGGAGAGTGCATGGGTGTGAAAGCACCAGAAGGAACAAGAAGAGAAAGGGATAAAAGGATGGCAAGTTTCTATGACACAGCCCATCATGAAGATCCCAGCACATCTGTCTATGCATGGTTTCTCAGTAACACCCAGAGTAGGGAAACAAGGGACAGTCTAAAACAAAGGATAGAGCAAAGAGTTATTTGGAGATAATGGCGGGAGGACAAAGAACTGATCTGAAGCCCTCAGTAATCCAGACACAGAGAGAAAAGGCAGTAAGTCAGCAGCACTGCCTAAAGGCTCTCAGAGCTGGAACAGGATGGAGACACACAGGACCACAGTCACCATCAGATCACAATGCACATCCAGAAATCAGCCCACAGCTGCCAATCAAGCTAAGCAAATGTTTCTTCTTCTCTTCCTCTTTCTCCAGCCCACTTCACACAAAAGGAGGGCAGTCATCCTCCGTAGAGACTACATGGCCCACAGTGTTCAGCCATCTTAAACACATTAAAAAGGTATTTTAAGGAAAACAATGTATCAAGGCATAAATCCAGAGATAGCAACTTAAACCAAAGCACTTCCATACGTGTAACTGCTACTTACCAAATCTTAGTCCCCATAGAGCAAATACTAAATACAGAATATAGCTATCTAAAGGAAAACTAACTAAAACTGTGTGTTTTTAAAACAGAAAGTTGTAACATTAACTGGAACAGCACAACGAGAAAATAAGTCCAACTCTGAATATAGCTAAAAGAAACAGTCTTAGATATGAAAACTTAGAGAATTTGAAGAGACTTCTATAAGGCATTCATAGCATTTCTGTAAAAGTCAGCATGCAGTCAATCATTTATGCCAATATTCTACAGTGTCAGCAAAACCAAATATGGTTGGCCAATAACTACTGGCACAGCTCTTACCCTGCAATGAAAAACTTCTTCAAACAGTTGTTTACATGGTAGATATCATTCCTCTGTGCAAAGATTTTGTAGGGGGTTTTTCCCAATCAGCTTCTGTGGCTGATCAGACTGAAAGACAGGTTCAAAGTGTCTCCAGCAAAGGTCTGAATGCAATATTTTTAAAAGCTTTACAGCAAGTGGTCTAAACTAGTGGTCAACTTATCTAATGACAAATCTTTTCAGTAATTAGCTCCTCTGCATTTCACTTCAGGCAAAACCTGTTTGTTATGCGATGAATTGGTGCTAAGTGGATGCCTGGTGGCAGGATTCTGAATGGGACTGTTTCACTGCAGACACCTTTGCAACTCCAGCTGCAATTGCTCAGTTCTCAATTTCCCTGAAAAAGGGTTGCAAGTAACACTAATTCTGGAGTTGGAGGGCTGGAGGGCGGGGGTGTGGGGGGGGTGTCTTTTTGAACCTAAACTCCTCAGTTGCTACATAATTACCATTAGAGTGCAAGGTGTTGATGGGACTAAAGAAAATTTGTATCACAAAATACTGCGAGAACATCTGGGAACCTGAGTAGCCTCCTGAAAAACGCCTGTAAACATATATCCCTCAAAGGCCAATTATTCTGTAACTTCAGAATCAAAATTATTTCTCTCATATATGTTGGCTGACTTACTAGCTGCTTTCAGTGTTAGCTCCGAGACCCAAATTTAACACCAGAACTTGGAACCAATCAAAAATAAAAGAAAATTAAATATATGAAGATGGCATTGTAGGGAAAAATGCGGAACAGTAACAGATGAAGAAGATCTTAAAGAGTTGAGTATTTATCAATCCTGTAAAGAAGTGGTTATAGACAAAAGAAGACTGAAAAGGACATATAGACAACAGTAACAGAACTATGTGAAGTGAAGGAAAATTTCAAAGTACTGAGATCTCATAACTGGATCTGGGAGATCAGAATTCATTTTCCTAAATTACTTCTTTGAGAAAAGTTTAAAAAAAAAAAAATCACTAAAGAGATGGAACAGACTAGTAGTCAAATGCTCCACTTAAATAAGTACAGTGACAATATAACTCCCCACTAACAGAAAGACTGAGAAGGTAGTGCAACTTGCACTTCTCCAGGTTAAAACCTATTTGCTTTTTCTGAAGTTTTTGCGACTAGAACCACCTAATAAATATTGAAAAACAATCCTCCACCCCCACCCCCCCAATGCCCAATTTCCAAATGTATCAGTAACAATGCAACAACCCTGTAGAGAAAAATTCCTTATGTATGTATTGTTCAAGGGTAAGAACCCTGCCACTCTATGCACTTTGGACAGCACCTTGACAGTCTGTTGGGGCACTGAGAGAGGAGGGTGCTGCATAGCACAAAGAAAAGTTGCTAAATGGGATCCACTCCCTCACAACAGTCAGTACAAGTAAGTTTTACATTCCATTGGGTTCTTTCCCCTTCTGTAATAACACAGAGCATGGCATTTCTGAAGACATTTATAACACAATTGAAAAAGGGCTTCCATTAGCTATTTTACACAGGAGTATAGTTGTATTTTTAAGCTCCTTACATCAATCTACTGATGAGCAAGTTGCAGCCATAGCACTGTGTACATGGGCGCTTCAGACTTTTCTGAAACTGAAATATATACACCGGCTCACTAGGTATACAGTTTTAAAGAGGAAGATGTCCTTAATGCCATTCCCAAATGCCATGTTATTGCTGAAGTGCCAGTTGACCAAATCTTAGGCACCTGGGATAATTTGGAGAGGGTACTCCTTCTGGAGATTGTAAAGGAGAGCATGTTCTTCTTTTTTTTTTCCTCTTGAAGTTGGTGAGTCAAAGGAAAGTAGAAGATAAATGAACTTGATTGAATTCTTATTGATTTATACCTCACAACTGACCCTAAAATGTGGAAATCTCCAGGTAGATTTGGCAGCCTTGGCATGAAATGTTATGAACTGACTGAATTCATTTGGAAAGAGCTTTTTGAAAAAATTTGGTTAACAAGAAATCACCTTCAAAGGGAGTTTTCTTTATCACTGTAGAGACAGACATTATTTACAAGTCCAGATGGTAAAGTAATGTAAAATCCTGATATGCAAACAGTCACAGCCTGTATTATTAGTATGAAAACTGCCCAATACCTTGTAGTTTCTGCCTGAAAGAGAAATACTTAATATTATCATTTGCAATAGTTGCCTAGAACATTATCTCCTCTATAAAACCACTAGATTGACAGAAAAGGCAGTTCTTCGATTTATTTCAGGAACTGTAAATGTCTTTCGAATTTTTTATCCTCTGTGTAATTCTCTAGTATTTCCCTAGCTTTTTTTTTTTTTTAACTGGTAGCTCTCAGAAATATCATTAGAATCTTCACAGAGGCATTTTTTTGTTTTGTTTTACGTTTTTTGTTTGAAGTCAGCACACTCCAAATCAATTGGAATATCAAGGGAAAAAGAAAGATTAATGCATATAGCCCAATATTTCAGGATTTATTTCTAGATGGCTAGTACAATAGATTAATATATCCCTGAAATTTTCATATTCAGAATGCAGAAATGTAAACCCAAAACAAATTATTCAAAACATGTAGTAACGCTGTTTAATAAGCTTAAGTTCTCTTTCTTTCTGTATACTTAACTGCCCTAAATTCAGGTGGAAATACTCAATATCAGCAATAGATAGCAAAATATAGATTAAAATATTTTACCACATTTTCATGCTAGTCTTTGCATGGCAACAATAGCGGAGGGAAAAGGTCAAATCCAAATCTAATAATTTTTTTTCCATTGTCTATTCCATTGCTATTTATCTTTAATATTTAGGTAAAATTACATAGTTGGTTATTAACTTCTTACCAAATCTCCATGGAGTCTTTGATAACACGAGTTAGTTTCCTGCATAAAGGCTGACTGCAATGGCAACATACCTGCAGTCATCCCACGCAAGTCATTCTGCGTTCTGAAGTATTGAACATACTGTTCTCATTACAAAAGTTATGTCAGTAGTTTTAACTAAACAGAACTTATCCTGAAAGGGAAGAAGCACATTTAGAGCTGTGAATAAGAAAAAACATAATAAGGTAGCGCTAGAAGAGTCTGCCCTCCAGTAGGAAAGGAAGTTCACATAGATCACCTCTGAACAATATCAAATTTGTTGTCTCCATCCAGCATGAACTGAAGGAGGTTCCACACTCTTTCTTGGTAGGCTATTCCAGTGGTTTAGGAGCCTCATGATTTAAAAGTGGTTTCCTCATTTGTTAACAACATCTACAAATTATTCCTATTTTCTTCTGGTACTACCTGGGTGTGGGGAAGTAATTCTCATCTCTTTATTAGGGATTTGTGCATCTTGCAAAAGAGATCATACTCTTCTCTTTTTAAACTTACAGGGGCTGAATTCTTTCCTGGTTTTCAATGTTTTCCAAAACTGTTGGATTTCTTTTCTTCTGGACATCCTTCACTTTGCCTATACAGTCCTTCAAGGATGACGCTTAAAACTTCACACACTATTCAAGTTGAGGGTTTCACCCATGTCAGAGAATAGTAATTAACTCCCATGTGTTACAAGCAAAAGTCCTGCAACTTCATTTCAGTTTAAGATCTGTGATTTGCCTCCTACAAGAAGAAGAAGAAGAAAAGTTTATTTGACCTTTTTCTTGTTCTAGACATGTGGCTAGCCATCTGCTGCAAGCCCGGGGATCCTGCACTGCAGTACCAGTGATTAGCCACTTCATCATTTCTCAAAGCTTATCCTGGTATTTTCCTGTAATATTTAAAATATTCCTAACACAGTGAAATCCAGACATGTTCTAAGTATATGCTCTATTCTGTCAGCAAAACTGAACTTGAAAACATTAGATAGAGCTGCACCAAAGAACCCTTTGCAGGACCCTACTGAATGACGTTTCCATTTGAGAGAAAAATACAGAGAGTGGGGTGGGGGATGGGATCAGCCAGTTGCATATATACTGCATAGCAGTTTCACCTGGTCAATATGTCACTAGTTTGTTTGCTCATGTCAGGTAGGATGACATCAAAACTCTTACCAGGGTAAAATAGCACAGACTGCTCTCCCTTTCTTTATCGACTAGATGATGACTTTCCACTGAAGAAAGTAAACAGATTTGTTTGACGCAATTTATTTTTGTCAAATTCATCTGGTTGCTTTCTTCTTATTTAATTATCCTCCAGGTCCTATAAATTGATTCATAATTCATTTAGAGGTTTTTTTATTCCCCAGTACTGCATGTTGCGCTGTTTTTTTCTTCACCCTTAAACTACATTTTCTATATACTGTTTGTTCTTCTTCAGTCCCCCAGGATTTAACCTGTCCTCCATAATTTCTCAAAAGTAATTAATGATTCAAAAAGTGCCTTTCACTGTTTTTTAGCCCTTGAGAAAAAAATACTTTGGAGTTTGCCAATTAAAAACATCCAAGTTAATGAAAGACTCTTAAACTTATTCCTTCTTTAAAGAAAGAATAGAATATTCTTTCTTTAAAGACACTTAAACCTGTTTTTTTTATGCTGTATTAAAAGTTAATGCCTAATTACAATGTATCTTTATTCTGAAAGCCAAAACAAAGGATTTAATGCTATCATTCACTCTTCCAGTTTGAAGAGTGATAGATACTTTCCTTTATTCTCCCAATTTTCCATGAATGTATTAGAATCTTTTCATCTTCCTTGCCAATTAGACATTTTACATGCTAGCTTGCTTTCCTATATTATCTATTTGCTCATTCTATCTGTTTATTGTTGTGTTTAGCCATTCTTCTGCCCCTCAAATACAATTCTGATGCAGAAAAATTATCCCTGAGCACATAAGAAGTAATGGAAGTCCCTTCTCAATCATTAGTGATGACATTTGAGAAATGATGGAGGAAAGTTGAACTGACAGGAATTCAAAAAGAGCACACAAACTATATATTGAAAATATAACCAAGAAATGGCGACCACATGCAGCGCTGTGGAAATAGTGAAAAAACCCCAAACCCAAAAACAACCAACCAACCAAAAAACACCAACCCAACCCAACACAACAAAAAACCCTAGCCTCTCCTTATGCGTCATATCCCTTCTGCACTAGGATAGCTTACTATTGTTTTTTTAACATATTCCATTTTCTCGTATCATATTTAGAGAAGGTGTAAAGAGAGAGCTTTATTACTTAGACAATTTTCCCAAGAGATCCTGTCTGCCATTTCCAAAAGATTGATTTTTCCTAAGTTTATTAACTTTACTCTGCTACTCTACTCCTTTACATGGGGTTCCAAGACATTAATAGGTCACTTTAACTTCTCCATGTGTTCTCCCTATGGAGTGAGAACATAACCTAAAAGAGTCACATTATGTACCTCCTCCACCTTCTGAAACAAAAGCAAAGCTGTCAGCGTGGCTTTGCAATGCCATTCAGGCTTGCTGTGACCTGTCATGCTGTTTTTCCTTAATAACTGAAGTCTACCATTATCATGAGCTTCTGTTCTTTGGATAGCTATTTATATTTCTCAGAAACAGACATATGACAAATAGGTGAACTTCTTGTTCTTCTCATGCGTAATCAGTGACATTGTGTATTTCAATAAGTTTTAAAAGCAGGACAAGATCTTGATGAGCCATTGAATACATCAAGTGGAGAAACTTGCAGTTCCAGAATAGCCAGATTTTTCCATCTTCACTTATGTTGATAGTACTTTACTCAATAAGTAATTACTTTGATTTAGTTAATTACTCTTACTTAGGTTTAAGTATAAATAATGCCAGCAAGAAAACTTTGGCTGAAATAATGGTGGGGAAAAAAATGAGTGACATAGCACTTGACTTTACATTTCTTAATCAAAAAGTTCTCTCTCTAGCTGCACTTGTGTGACTCACAGTTAAAGACTGGAAAACCATGTTAATGATTTATTCATGCCCAATGAGAAATTTAAACTGGTTAGATTAAGTATTTTTAATAATATACAAATATAGCATGCAAACATATGCAGATAAAGCAAACTAAGTTGGGTAACTAGTGCTATTTACATAAAAGTATGCAGCAGCACAGTAAATAAATATGTGTAACATACAATGTTTAATTAACAGTTTAATTGGGGAATACCAACATACACTAGAGAATTCAAAGACAGGTTTTTCTTCAGTGTGACTTGACTCTCATAAACATAAAATGTAAGAGAACAGAGATCAGGTAGGGACAAGAATGACATATATCATCAAATATATCTGGACATTTATGTCCTTCACTATCCAATTCCTACTAGATCTCTTTATACCAGATAGAAAAGAAATAGAACATTCTCAAGAATGTTCATCTCAAATAGCAAATTAATTTTGAAGTGCTCATTTCTTTCCACTCACTATAAAAGGATTCTAAACTAGTTTTAGTGCAGACATCTACATGAAAGTCCTCTAAATTATGATGAAATTAATCCTCTACAAAGTACTGGCTCTATGGGTGCCCTCCTCAAAGTTCACACATAACTGGGACAATTATTTCAACTGCAAAAGAATAATTTCAATTGCAGACATGAAATAAAACAACATCTGATTAAGTAAAAGTCTGTAATCCTAGAATATAAAGACTCCCAGTGGGTGAGCAGCACTGACATCTGAAGTAAAAGGCTGAGCTGAAAAGGTGTCAGTAAAGGTAGCTGGTTGAGAAAAAGAAAAGAACAGGAAGAAGGTTATCCACCTTATGATTCATGCAGAACACTTGGTGTGAAGCCGTACCTATCCATCAAGTCTAAGACAGTCTGCAGTTTACTGCAGTGTTTGTTTCCATCACCAAAGAGGCTGTGCCATCATTCGGAGTATAAAGATGATACATCTTCACCCTGTGTCCTTTTTCCTATTTTACATTTCACTACGATCACCCTAGACTCTACTTCAGCAAGTGTCACCCCTGTAGCAGAAATGCCAAGAACTCTGTTAAAGTAGCTTCGCTATTAGTATGCACCACTGGGACTCAACCTCCTTGCTACAGCAGCTACAAAGCCCAGGTTTCTGCCACAAAGAGACACAAAACTGCATAAAAAGGATAATTCAAACTACATACAGTGTAAATTTGGTGCTTCCCAACACTGCACGTGTCCAGATCCAACTGCACTACTCTTGCACCTGAAGCTTTTGCTCACAGACAGCAGACCTCTGCTGTCAGGACATGACAACAGCCACCTCCCAGTTGTCCTCTTGCCTGAGGGCCCAGATGACATAGGAAAAGGCTACGATGCATCCTGGTGAATAGTGCTAGCAATGACAACCCACCTCTTTATGGCACCATGGGCAGGGGAAACCCCCTATCCACAAGACAATAAATGCATACATTATATCATCAAGAGCAACCACAGGTACAGCAGGAAAGTTGGAAACTACCTTGCCAGCTTGCTTCTGAGACTTATCTGGAGGAACCTGGAAAAGCAGCAGAAGCAAGCCGAGTCAAGCATTTTGGGCTAGAAATACCCTATGGGGTGACAGCTGGTCCTCTCTGTTCTTTATATGTAGTAACATATTAAAGTAACTTCAACGAGTTATCTCTTCATGGTAACCCTGACATATAGCAAACAACCACTATAAGGTGTTAATTGGATCCCAGAGGTTAGTAGGGTCAAAGCTATCTGAATAAAGGATTAAACAGACCTGACAGCAGAGGGAAACTCTGTACATGAACAGATCAGAGAACAAAGGCCTTGTGACTGCATTTCAAAAATATTATCTTGGAAATTGTCAGTCTTTGAATTTTATTAGTGCTTTTCACTAGGGCAGAGAATAATACCAAGGTGCTTTTATGGCAAATCTAATTAATCAGCAACAGCATTTTGAAGACTCCTCAAGTTAATTTTCAATTTTTGTCACCTTGTTGAGATGTTTTTAGCTATTTTCTTCATTAAGCACTGAAATGGAGAACTTTTAACAAACAAAAACCCCCAAAATAAAAACCCAAACCCACAATATTTAGATTCCTAATTCTTATATGCAGCCAACAGCTTAACAGAAGGTTAACCTCAGTTTGGTATTTCAGCTCCTTCAAACTATAATTACAGAGTAATTCACAAGGGCACTTTCCAGGAGTTAGTGTAAATGTTAAAGGAAAGAATGCTACAAAATCTCTGAGGAGTTCTATTTTTTTGTGAACCTGGCTAAGCTATGGAGAACACAGATTGATGTTTTACTAATAGCTAATAAAAAAGGCTGACAACACTGAACAGAGGGTTCTCCATAATAATTTAAAAAGTAATGTAATGCCAATGCAAGCACATATGCCTGTATTTTTCCCACCCAATGATACTTATTTCCCTCAAGCTTGCTGGTTTTCTGTCTGCCTCCTCTTTTCTGCAACCTCTTAAATTTCTTTGGGAACAACAGGTTTGGCAAACACATACACTGCAAAGCCAGACCCTACCATCATTTACTGAGTGCTTATAAATCACCTGGTAAATACCTAGAAGGGATTTTCCACTGCCTTGTCAGTCTGACCACAAAAAATGAAAGACAGTTGGTTCAGACACAAAACAACCATGCCAATAGATTCAGTAGGTCAGAACCTGAAACTGGGCTGCCTTATATATTCAATATGTACATATTTGCTAATATCAAAGAGATTATTACTCAGCATCAAGCAGGTAAGTAAATTGTAACTGAATAATTATATTTCTGTCAAATTCCTCAATTCTGATCAACTGTAATAGCTTTTGCACCCACAGTCAAGGAAGTACCCCAAACTAAAGCAAACGGTTATGAAAAGCCCTATCAGAGTCAAAATTGCCAAATATGGTAAAGGACAATTAACAGAGGTTTAAACTACACTTGCATATGGCACTGGGAATAGAGAAGGTCTGCAGAATGGGATCACTATTTCTTTCGTACTTTGTGTCTTCTTAGCAGTTTTTGATATATTCAGAAGAAGCAGCTGTCTCTGGACCTACTTTATTTCAGTAAGTGGAGGAGTGCTGAATTTTACACAAAATGTAATACATTTCAGTGAAGTATATGAAACAGAAGATCACAGAACCAAAAAAAGTCTATGGTCAATGCAAGGCTGATGACCCGGTCCCCCAATTTCAAAGGTGAAAAAGGAAATAATCACAGCCTTGGCAAGGGATATGATGATTATTGAGGTCTAGGATAAAACAACTAAACCATAAGCTTAGATATAGGCTATTAAAAGACCTCAAATTAGTCAATGAAAAAGCCACTGTACTTACTGCCTGTGTCAGATAGACCAAGTAGATGATTATGGAAATGTAACTGTTGTCTGACATGACAGACATAACACAGTTTCCAAACTACTATAAGAAGAGAAAATAGTGACATAAAGCAAATGGAGATAAAAGTCAGAATATATATAAAAAAAGAAAATACACCAACAACACCACAGAAAGCCAAGTGTGAAGAAAACTTCACTGGACAATATAGCACTTGGGACTTGGCAAAAGCTGTTGTGAAGGACAAGAACACATAGCTTACCTTTTTGTAAGGGTTGGGGTGGAGGGAGAAGAAAAAAAAACCTGAGAGCTCAGCAAGGTCAAACAGGGTTATATTCACTAGTGGTTTAGAGGAATCTTTAGTAGCATTGAGCAAATGTTGGGTAGGGGACTGTTTGAACTATCTATTGAAAGTAAACAATCTTTTATTTTCAGTCCGGGGCAGCAGGAACTTAGAACAGATGACCTTCAGAGCATAAAACAGTGAGCTAATCCTCATGAAGAGTACACTCAAATGAGGGGCAAGGGAGCAAAGCAATTGTGTGACAATTTATAAACATCTTCCATAGGTTAATGAAGCTATTGAAACTTGTTGCATATGGCAGAAACAAAGGCCAAGTTAAACCCTTTTTATTTTTTAAGGTCTTAGAAGTAGGGAACATTAATATTCACAGTCATTTGAAGAATAATCAGGGTGTTTAAATAAATGTTTCCCTTAGATTCATACACACAGACTTTAAGTTGTGCATGATACATGAAGGAAGAATGCATTCATGAACTAAGTTGATAGACTGATATTTATGACAGCCATCAACTTTCACTCATACAACCAAACTGTTACAACTGGATTTCAACACAAGAAAAATAACTTAGCCCATACTATGGTATGGCATCATATTTACACTGCATGATCAAGTATGGTGTAGAGATCCCCGACATAGCAGAAAGTCAAGAGCACTGTGTTGTTAGTGATTCAGAGACATTTGTAATAACTTGTACTCAAGCTAATTATCCCTTTCAGAGGCAATAACACTTGTGACTCTCTGGTTTCTAGGGTGCATATTTCTGCAACCTGTTTTGGAGTAAACCTGGAACCAAGCATCGTCAACATCCACGACACATAAAATTTGAATGGGCAAAATTAGAAGATCAATAGAAAACAAGAGGCTTTAACACCTTTTGCCTGCTACTTTTGGTTAAATTCAAAGCATGCTTCAAGTGCAGACTGCTTTTTGAGCCTCAGCTAAATTCCACCTTATAGTAGGAGGTATATTAAGAGACTTGCCAGAATAAACCAGTCAATTTTCAAGTGAATCTAAATAGTACAAATTTAGAATCCTACAAATTCAAATTGCTGACAGACCTTTCAGAGTAAGAAGAAAAAATAAAAACAAGATCACATAATGGACACTACTGCAGTACTCTTGCATACACACCTAGTAGACATAAATGCACTCTTTCAAATTTACTAATAAGCAAGCAAATTTACTAATAAGCAAACCGAGGTTGGGGCAACCCCCAGTACCAATACAAGCTGGGGGATGAAGGGACTGAGAGCAGCCCTGCTTAGAAGGACCTGGGGATACTGGTGGACAAAAAGCTGGGCATGAGCGGGCAATGTGCGCTTGCAGCCCAGAAAGCCAACCATATCCTGGGCTGCTTCAAAAGAAATGTGTCCAGCAGGTTGAGGGAGGTGACTGCCCCTCTACTCTGCTCTGGTGAGACTCCACCTGGAGTACTGTGTCCAGCTCTGGAGTCCTCAGCACAGGAAAGGCATGGACCTGTTGGAGCAGGTCCAGACGAGGGCCACAAAAACGATCAGAGGGATGGAACACCTCTCCTATGAGGAAAGGCTGAGACAGTTGGAATTGTTCGGCCTGGAGAAGAGAAGGCTCTGGGGAGACCTTATTGTGGCCTTTCAGTACTTAAAAGGGGCTTGTAAGAAAGATGGGGACAAATTTTTTAATAGGGCCTGTTGCGATAGGACAAGGGGTAATGGTTTTAAACTAAAAGAGGGTAGATTTATACTAGATATAAAGGAAGACTTTTTTATAATGAGGGTGGTGAAACACTGGAACAGGTTGCCCAGAGAGGCTATAGATGTCCCATCCCTGGAAGCATTCAAGGTCAGGCTGGACAGGGCTCTGAGCAACCTGATCTAGTTGAAGATGTCCCTGTTCATTGCAGGGGGGATTGAACTAGATGCCCTTTAAAGGCCCCTTCCAACACAAACTATTCTATGGTTCTATATTCTGGTAATATTTAACATCCTAATTGTTAGCCTTTGCTCAAGTCTCAGATTCTGAAAACTGCCCTCCGTAGCTTTTCTCCCACAAGAGCTCTGTGGTTCTCCCATACTGATCCAGAGGCTAGCATGAGTTGGTGCATTTTGTGCATAATCCAGCCTCTTCCATTTCTTCTGTTTCTGTGGTTAGAGGCATGGACCACTATTGGCAGTTTTAGAACAAAGTGGACTACTTCCAACTTCTTCCAAAAGCACCTGGTGACCAGAGACCAAAATACAGCCCAAAAGCTGTATTCTTTCCTTTCTTTCCATTCTCCTGTCCCCCACACCTGCAGGTAGATGACAGCAGGGAAGGTCATCAATAAATAAAATTCTTGGACTCAGGTTTCAGCCTTAAAGTTTGGTAGGAATGCAGTTCAACAGATTACTATCTGAATAGATGAGTATTACTAGGAGAAAACCTCATAAAGACCACCTAATTTCCGGTAGATGGGTTGGTTTGATTTAGCCACCAAAATATCTTTAGAAAGGAAAGTCTGTACTGCATCAGATTCTTTTCCTCACAGAAGCAGAGCAGAAATATTTCCTTACTAGCCACTGTGATCTTGTATATGGGTAAAAACTTGCTCTGGTGATTCATCTCGTTTTAGCAGGTATTACAGAAAGCAGAACCCAACCTGTATAGCATACTGCGCTTTCAAATCCACTCATAACAGCATGTTGAATTTTTTTTCATTCTAATCACTCGTCCTAACACAACTGAATGGGCACACCCAAGAGCTGGCATTACCAGCCACTGTATCATCAGCTACTAACACTACAGAGATAAGGTAGGTCTCAAGCACTTAAGGAGAAGACAGCAGAGAACACTTGCAGGTTCTGGATGCCAATTTGCAAAGCTAAATATGGAGAATGGTGAGAAATGACAGAAGAACGGGTGTTATTTGCTTTTTTTTATGTGGTTGTTTCTAAGGGAAAGTGAGCTGCCTGAGCTTCCACGCCAGGCATTTTCTATGTCTGCCTTACCTAGATATGCTCCACACCTGAGAGCGAGAAGAAAGATGGGTGAACCACAAATAAGCTGCATGTTAACCTCCACAAACCTTTTTCTCTTACTCCCTACAAGGTCTCTTCAAACTTTCTTGAGGCTCGAGAGCAAGTACAAGGAAGCTTAAATGCATGCATTGGTGCTTACACTACTTCAACAGCCAAATGAAGACAAGCTCCATATCCTTTCAGTTGCCTCTGAAATGTCACTTCAGCACCCTAGATCAGGGTACTACAGCAACTTAGGTAATGGCCCTGTTGGGCTCAGTGATTCTCTGTGTCCTTACCCTTTTTAAGTTTCCACCAGTGTGAATGGAACTGCCAGCCTCTGTGGAGAAAGTAGTCGTCGTTCCCCATTTACCTACAAAAGCATGGTGTCTTTGAACGCTCACATGCAGACCACACTATTTTTAAACCATATTTTGGATGGCAGGCAAGAGGTATCAACACAAAGATATCATTTATATTTTTCCTAGTTTGCCATCTATGAAAATATTCATACATCAAATTGTGTACATGGCATCCTCCAGAGATGTTCAACAGCATTGTCCTTTGCTGCTGGGCATGTCAGAGTTTGATGGGGGTATATACTCACTAGCAAACAACATTAAAAAACCTTCAGAGTTTCAATCAGACATGACACTTCTCTAACAAAAAACATACTTCAAAGACTTAGTTGCCAGTTAAAAGCCTCAAACATTACAAAATATACAAGCAGCTTTGCAACGTGGTAATACAGTTTGTTCATTTTCTTCCCACATGCTCTGTTCTTCATAAATTGCCTGGCCTTCTAGAGGGACAATCACGGAAGCAATAGTACTTATTTTTGCGCACTGGCACAAAGCAACAATGGAAACACATTTTGTTTTGTACTTGTTCTGAAAGCAATTCATTCCTCTACCACAAATTCACAGCTGAATTTCTCTCTTGTATTCATAACACCATCAAATGGCAGAAAATTACATGCTTCCATGAAACTTGATAAAACATAGACCTACTTTGTCATCAGGCTCCTGATACAAAATTTGCCAAGACACAAGAAAGTTGTGAACAATCCTCTGATTCAGGTCTAACATACATGTTTGTGTATCTTTTGGAGCAGTTTGGATGTGCTCCAGTAATATACCACCAGTTTAATGTATTAAACATGAATAGGCCAGTTTGTATATTACATGTTAATAACAGGAAAAAGCAAGGGAGACCTTTGCACACTGAGCATACCTAAGTAAATAGTGATAAAATAACTAGCAGCTTGGAACATGTTTGGTGAGTTACTTAAATAAAATATGCAATATTACGTGCTATTTCTATATCAGTAACCTATCAGCCACACCAATAACTATGTACCATACTACCTTAGGGCCATGGTTTCCAAGCATAATCCTCCCACAGGATCAAAACCATCCACCTTCCTATTAGTCTTAAGTTGTACTTTGGTATATGATCTATTTTTAATCTAGATTTGTACAGAATGCAGCATAATAGTTTTCACAAAAAAAAACCCCAAAAGTTTTCCAAGATACCACTAGAAAAAAACACGTATAATAACACTTTTGATTTATTCAGTGTATCAACAGGTATTCTTAACCTGTGCCTTGATAATATTTGTCCCAGTGTATTCATTGACCAACTAAAAGCATCAGTCACCAGGGTAAAAAATAGGCTCTTAAACACATCAAGTCTTCTTCAACTGCACTGTCACTTTTCAGTACATCTCTGTAGGAGACCACTTATCTCACACACTTCTCTATCCATCACAAAATACTCTTTTCCCCATCGGCTTTTTCTCTCCACAAAATTGCAAGGCATCAGAAAAATTGACTAGGGCAAATACTTTACACTTTTGTAATAGCTCATGTTGTATTTTACAAATCCTTTTTTTGCATAATACTACATAACAATAACTTTTACCATGGCAAGACTGGCCACAAGTGTATGATAGAAGTGTATTTAACACCCTGGGATGAAAAAGCTAAGCTATCTAGGCAAAGCTGCTTGGTCATGTTCCCTTTCCCAGTGGAGTGAAACAGGTGTCTCCAGGGGTAATTCTGTGTCTAAGAGATGTTGGATAGAACCCGCACCAGTGCCCTTCTTTTCCCTCATTGCTGTAGAGCAGCTTGCTTACACTATCTTTTAGACAGAAACTTTTAGATATCCAAAGTGTATATTCCTACCTTTTGTGACTCTACCTTCTTCATGTGTCTTCACTCTATGTTCAAGATCCAGCCCTATCCCCATTAACCTAAATTAACCCAGAACTATCATTTAGTGATAGCAGGACCAGAGATTTTTGGTAATCCACCCTCCTCTCCCAAAGTGTCAATAAAAATATTTGAAAGATAAACTGCTCAGTTAAATCATCTCTAATGGATATAAATATGTTTCCTGCTGGAGTAGAATATTCATTTAAATGAACTAGGAAATATTCATGTAAATATGCTGAATATTCATTGAAATATGAAATAGTAAAATAACATTCTGACTTCATTTCTTAAAGTGTTAGTGTAAAAGACACTTCTAGAAATAAAGGTTGATAGTGTCCAAATCACTGGCAAAAAGTTACTAGGAGTTTAACAGTATAGCCATTCGTCAGTGTCTGTGTCCCTAAACTGTTCTTTCCCACACTTGCTCAAATAAAGAGTGGAATTTAATGTAGAATTGTTTCTCTGCTACTTTTACACTTACTAAGAGTTAAGACTGGTATCTCAGAAGGATAAACACCTCTATTGCTTTATCACCTAGATGGAAGTTTTCAAGGAACCTTTTACCCTCTATAGAAAAGATTAATCTCTTAGCTGATTGTGCATCCTTTGGCATCCCTTAAGAGTTTCCTTCCTTTCCGGTACTTCTAGTTATTAACTTTTGAATCTTGCCCATCTAGCCTGGCATTGTGGACCCCACAGCATTCATGGCTTATTAGAAGTGCTACTGGTTTTCGTTCAAAAAGGCACTGAAAATGTATGCGCTTCTAAATGTTTCTGTGCTGTTGATATTTGTAAGGACATCGCTATTTTTTTCATAAGTCATTGATGCCTAAGCTGCAATTGACCAATTTTATTTTTAGGGCTTATTCAGCTCCAAAGCAAAAGCATAGAAAAAAAATTTTAAAGATTTGTTGGGGTGTTTCTTGCTACTAACAAGGTGAAAGCAGCCACAGTTTGTCATGCAGAAATATATCTTATACTCCAAGAAGTCCACTGGAAAGGAAATTATAAACCCTGGTTTAAAATTAGGCTGAAATCTCTGTAAGATCACTGCAGCATAATGTATGCATTTATGAGATCCCAAGATACAGCTATAAAAAGAATGATGACTCTAGCAAAAAAACCCAAATATATATAATTCATTTTCTTTCCTGCCCTGAACATCCATAAATAGGTAGAGGATACCTAAATCTATTGTTTCTGTAAATTACTGTATATGCAGTGATATACACAGATACATAGCCACCTTTTTTCTTCCCTCCCTCAAAAAAACCCAACCCAAACCAGAAGTGAATCTTAGACTATCTGAGAGAGCAGGAAATCAAAACAATGTTTATTTTATAACATATTTATAACATGCAAGTAAGCTGAGAGCACAGCACAGGTAAAGCCTGTGAAAGAGTTAAATACACGCTGTTAGCAAGCAGTCTTAGCCCTAGTTAAATGCTTCAAATATTGGGAAAGTTTAACAAGACAAAAATCAACAGGTTTCCTCGGGAATAGAAAAGACACTTAGGGGATGAGCTGTTAAGATTTCCTTCATGGATTCCCACTGTTATTCTCTCCATATTGCCATTTTCTTTCCCCTCACCTGTCTCACTAGAGGATTATCTATATCATTCTCATTCCTCTATGGACCTTGTACCTCGATGTGAAACAGGAAGACATGGTTCTTACTGCTGCACCAAGCAATACCTCAATCCATGCTTCATTACTAGCTCAAATCGTAAGCCAGATTTATCAGCATGTTAGCCAAGGTTAATGAGCCTACATTTTAACAACTCTGGAGCCAGCCATGGTTTGAGTGTCAGCGTAGAAGACATGCAAAGACTAAAGAGGATGCTTGACTGTAAATGAAACTTCAGTAGTTCCTGAATTGTGTGCTTCTCTCATCTTTCTAGACGGGGTGTGTTTCTTACCCACAAGATTTATTTATTTTAAAAATAAAAATAATTTTTAAAAAAAGAAACATAGTAATACTGACTGTTATTTATGGGAGATCATAAATCATCCTGCTGTCAGCATTTCACATAGTAAGAAGAAAGCATTGAACTAGTCAATGTGTATCAAAAACCTTCCTGTCTCTGGTGCTCAATTGTTGTTGCTATTGTGAGGTCAGGGCAAGTCCCTGAAATGGACCTTTTAACAGAAAATGCTTTACTGGAAATTTACTTTTCCACTAGCTGCCACAAAGAATTAGATGATGGTTCTGAGTGCTCACAAGACGACTACAACATGGCTGTTTCAAAAGGGCATTTTCACCCATGGAGCCATTAAAAAAGTATTTTAGGGTAATGTGTACCTGAGCAAGCTTTTCTGATGGTATCTTGTGAAGATCTGTGTCATCTGCAAGGCTATCATTGGTGCCTGACTGCACTGCATTTTCAGCCTTTCTCACAAGAACCTTCGTTCCTCTGTGAAACAATTTATTAAATTGACTGGTATGTTTCTGGCAGTAAGTGAAAGCTTCCATTTTAACCCCTCTAACAGTCATCTTAGTGACAGCAAAATAAAATACTGAAATTCCACACAGTTACATAATTCATTTTGGTTTTTTTCTTCATTACAATCATGGATATTTTTCAGAAGTTTTTAGATGAATGGAACATATGTGTCAAATTCTAAATTGGTTAGTTTCATGATAATAGCATATAACTTAATCATAGGGCAGAACTAACTTCCTTTATCTTTAATTGAACTTAAATGAAGCAGAGGTGAATCCAAACATTCTCCCCTCTTTTAGAATGATTGTTTTCTGTACCACTAAAAGACAGCCATATGGGCTTAATGTGACAGCTGTTTCTTGCTCTCACCTGTCTTGCATCAAGTGTTTGGTTGCCATTATAAGCTGTTTGCTCTTGGACAAACCATTGCTAAAGACGCTTTTAGGGCTAAGTACTGTAGTACACAGTTAGACTGCTGCTGGAGCCTGAAGTGTGAACCTCCCAGGAGACACACCGTTTAACAGAGAGATTAATCCTGTGCCATTTTGGATAGAATAGGAGGGCAGCAAGAGGACGGAGGGGAAGAGGGCACTCAGAAAGGCAAGTGAGAAGTATCATGGTGGAAAGACACATAGAGGAAGAGAAATTAACTTTGTAAGAGCTTGAAAAGATTGAACAGCAAACACTTTATTCACATGAAAGCTCTGAATTCAGTTCTCTTTTAGTTCCACTCACTCTGCCGTAATATTCTCCATCATAAAATTACTGTCACACCTCCATGCCAAGACTTGAGTAAGTCTAAAGGAGAGAAGCCACATTTTAGCAAAAATAAATTTTATCAGAGCCATGGTGTCCTTGGGCAGATCCTAATACAGCATTTTTAAAACCCTGAAAAAGAGTGTCTAAAACCAATAAACATCCTTTCTGTTTTGATCTAAACCAACCAACCAAGAAAACAAAACCACTCAATCACCAGCTAAAGACTCAAAAAAAGAAGTCTAAGTGCCTTATAGTGATCACTAACTAGAATATAAAGAACAACATAAAAAAGATAGTAAACAATCCTGAAAGTTCATCAGCTCCTCGTAACCTTCTACACATTTATCATTACACTCCATTACATTAACAGAGCTGTATTAATATTGACTGTTTCAGAGTTATCAAAGTATATGAAATACTCAAAATAAAAATTTACTGAGAAATTATATAACTCCTTGTTTACTTCAGGTATCTATTTCAGAGTAAGGAATAGTGATAGCGTTCCATCTAAAAAGAAAATCTCTACAAATATAGACCCTAAAAATTCAAACATACTAAGCTATGCTAAATATTCCTGACATTTAAAAAAAGCCTGGGTGGAGAGTGGGAAATATATTCCAGCATGCACTCCTAAACTACATAACATTTCCTTACAAGAAACAGATCGTTTCTTGCAAGTCTGCTCAAAAATACCACTATTCTGACATTCCGTTTCATTTTGGAATGAGATTAGATAAGTATGCTTAAGGTATTTGCCTTGAAATTGGAGTTCATTAAGTGTACTTCACTGATGACTGTCAGAAAAACAGACCTTCATTTAAAAAAGTGAATCTTTAGAGAAATATTTCACCCCTGAGATCAGAAATTATAAGCTGAGAGTGACTGGGGTTTACTTCTCAGTATGTGAAAGCTGACATCCTGCTTACTCCGTCTAACCATGAAGGCTGTGATCTGGGTGCTAAGCAGTGCCAAATGCAGCCTTTTCCTCCTGAAGGACTTCCACTGAATGAAACTACAAAATCCTTTCACATAATTTCCTTTAAAGTATTTATTAACATTGTGCCTAGAGGTACCAGTATCCAAGAGGTAAGTGGTTACATACAGCAATATCAAGCTGTGTAAATTCAAACCCCAGCGCTTAGTTATAAAACCTTTTCTTATATAGAGGATGAACAAACTATTCTTTAAGATTACTATTGACACATCATTTAAAAAGGAAGGGTGATAGATCACTCTTCCATAATTATAGAGACACCTGACTTTAATCAATAGCAGGCAAATGTTATCCAGACTAATGCTGAAGTTGCTATTCAATCATAAAAGCTGTCATTTCACTTGAAAATGACTGTGGATTCCATGACAAATGAAACATCATGAGGAAGATCCATTAAACTTGACAAATTCAAGAGGAGTGCCAAGAAAACAACACAAATCAATATATGATATTTATCAGTTTGACAAAAGCATTTGATAGAGTGTGCAGAAGAGGCTCATGAACATTCATGGTTTGATATGTTTTTTTCTTAAAAACATAGTCATATAATAACTCAACCTCACAATGTCATGTACAAAAAGATAATCTTTGAGAGGCAAATCTAAATGACATGGCCTACCCTCAGCAGTGTCAGGTATGTCTATGCTGTTGCCCTACGTTTAATATCTTTTCAGTTTTGGCAAATAGCAGGGAGATCAGACCTCAGTGCGTCTGCTGTCTATGATTCAGATGGCAGACTATACGAACTTTGCAAAGGGCAAGTCAAAGCCAAACACCACAGCATCTATTAACAATGTTTTGCTGATGACTGTGGAGTACAAATAGCTTATTCGTAGACAGAGTGTCCTTAATCATTCCTCTGAAAGTGCAAAGCACTGAGCAATTTATGGGCCAAATCGTGACTGGCTTGTAAGTAGCATGGGGGCACAAAAGCCCTGAAGGCTAAATAAACCAGCTTTGCTTTCAATTTTGTGATCCTGAATATAGTCAGGAGCCATGAACAATGTTCTAGGTATAAAGGTGAAAGTTGATTAGAAGCCAAATATTTCATACAAATAACCTTCTCCTGCATCAGTTCCCCCTTTCTCTTCCTACCAGTGTCCCAAGTTACAGTAAAACCTTGGGTGGCTGCTTTAAACAGAGAAAAGTGGATATAGAGATCCTCTTCTGTGTGAACACAAAAGGAGGGAAGTTTGGCCGAGTGGTCTGACGTACAACTCCACTATTGGCCCTGATAACCACTGAGCCATCTCATGCGTTGGGATGCTAGAAGCTCCAGCATAATGCAGTGTTCTGCATAGAGCGAGTCCTCATGACTCAGCTGCTGTGGTCAGCGGTCCACTTCTGCAGAGTGACAGAAATGTGAAGGACAGTCACTGCTGTTGCTATCATCAGTTTTTCTCCTTCTTCAGGAAGTAGAATGACCTACAACGCTTCATACTTAATATGACAATATGCTGCAGTTGGATTAGAAGGGTCTAATAAAGGGTGTGTGCACATGATATAAGTAGCCTGACTGTCTGATGAAGTTCAGTGTACTTAGGCCAGGAGTTAGAGTATTTCAGCACTTAAGTTTGGTAGCTGCATAGCCATGCTCACCCCAGTGCAGCCACAAACACAGCACAGCACCTGGGTTATCTAGTTTAAAAACAAGATTACGTAGCCCTGCTTTTGACTGCTGTATATTCTCACCAATAGTTTGTACACTTGTTACACAAAATATGTTTATCAGATCACTTACCAATACTGTAGTATCAGCAACTACTAAAAATGATTCCTTGCCCATACTGGAAATGTAACAGAACTATAGTGTACAAGGTACTTTTCAAATTACTAGAAAAGTCTAATTTCTAACTATTATATAAGAGCACTGGCAGAAGGGCTTTCAGTGTTAAAGACTTTTCCAGGGCAAACAGACCTCTCTCTAGATCTGTAAGACACTAGGCATAGTTAGACAATAGCCAGTTCACTCAAACATCAGAAAAACTATTTCTCAATTATCACCTTTATTTTCAGCTGAAGTCAGGTAAGTTATGTTTTGAAAAAAAACAGTCTCTCTCAACTATCCCTCCACTCAGTGAATCCCCGATACCATAGCTTTAGTGCAGAGAAAGGATTGCAACATTGCAATGTTGAGAGAAAAACAGCAATGCCCCTGAGCAATGCCCCTGAGCTGAGACCTTCCTGAAGTTCTCAGTGTCAGATTTGTGCAAAGATGCTACAAAAGATGCTCTAGCAGAGGCAACATTTGAGTGAAAGTTTACTATTTATCTGAGCTTCCTACTTTGCCTGATCTATTAAATTTTGATCAAAAATATGAGGCAAAATATGAGGAAACAACCCCTTGCATTTATCAGTGTGTGGATTTGTCAGACTCGGAGAGGAGACTATCCTGTTCTGGGTGGGTTTCTCCCTCATAAATTCATCTTAAACATCTGTCAGTACAAAACTGTGTCAGACCAGTGAGGGACTCCTAGACTAAATTTGGAAAACACTAAACTTTATCATTTGAAAATAATGAAATTATTTAGAATAGGAAGGATTGCATGGAGGGGTGAGAGAAGGGAAGGGAATCTCTGTTCCAGAAAACTGAAAAAGCCTGAAGCTTGTAAAATCCTCATTCTGCAATAGGTCAAAACTTCTCTTTAAACCTAAATCCCAATTGATTTCAATCCAAGACTATAATTTTTCTTTCATTATTTTCATATGTTTTGTTTCAAGTGTCAGAAATTTTTACTTTAAAAAAGTTATTAGAAGTATTTTCTCAGTTCAAAACAAAAACGTAAAACTTTCAAAACTTGTTCTAAACCCAAAGCATATCTCAAAACCAACTCTTTCTGTAATAAGTTTTACTCTTGATGAGTCACCATGGTCTAAGACAGGTGCATGCAAAATGTCTTGCCAGCTCCAGCTGGTCACAAATGTTACTTCCTAAGAAACCAGTGGACAGACTGACTAAAGCCTCGAGAAATTCTTCTGTTCCTTGTGCCTTTGAAAAAACCACTCCTCTTGATAAAACGTATATGGTCAAAGCACGGTAAAAATTCAATTTTGTCTTTGCTTTCATCTACACATAGTCAAAAACTGATCTGAATGAGAAGAGCCTCTTAAGTGAGCTGTATGCACTTCTTTATCTGTCCTACAGTGCCACGAAGGGGGGCAAAAATTAAGGTTTGCTTCCATTTATCAAGTATATTGGTGTCCAAATGTTCAAGCAAGAAGTATGTTTCACAGCCTTAGTTGTCTCTTTTCAAACTTTAATGTCTTAAATGGACCTGATTTTCTGAAATGCATGCTTTTCAAAACACAACACATCAGAAAAGCAAAATTGCTAGATGCTTGGAAGAGACGTTGGGTGCTACACTGGAAACAGTTGAATTCCTAAAGTATCTGAAGCCTAAACAGAAAAGCCACAGACAGACATCAGATTAACAATCAAAACCAATTTAGGTAGCAGCTAGCAATCCTGCTTCCTTTCTTTCTTCAGTGTTAGTCCTCCACAGAACAGTTACTTTCAGTTTCATGAGACTATGAAGGCCTTTTCAGAATTGGGCTTGGAGAATAAGAAGGAAGATAAAACTAAAACTACGTCACTTAACCTGCTACATAAATGAAAAAGCAACATTGTCAGGGGTGTTTTCATTTTTAGAATAGATTAAAAGAGGACAAAAATAAAATTAGATGTTTGTAAATAACTGAAAAAGGAAAACCATTTGACTAGAACCATTGAGAAAAAGTATGTAAAATTTTTTAGCCTAGTTCTCAATAGAATATTTTTCTCACAAGTCTTGGATCTTCTCATGGGATATGAAACAGGGTAAGTACTACTGCTGAAATTCAAAGTCCTTTACCCTTGAAATTCATTGGCCTTGCAATGGGCAATATCGATCAAAACCTACCTGCTCCTGTATTAAAGCAGTAGGAACTTTTAACTCCCTCTCTCCTTTTAGAGTACACATTAAATATCTTATCATCTGTATTATATTTAAATACAGGTCTTAGAAGAAAGAAGCATCTTTAGTTCACCAATACATCTATGACAGCCTGGTAGGCTCCACATTGCATTTCACTGGCTATACAGTCATCTTACAACTTGCACTGTCATCTCAAACCCAGACCCAGTTCAGCAAGGTCTCTGAAGCACGACGCTATTTCTGGAAACTGAACATAAGCACATGCTGCTTTGCTGAGCTTAAAACCTCTCAAATGGATCCAAAGCACAAGAGGAAGGAAAAATAGAGGTTTTGGCTGTCCACCAGCCCAACACTTCATAGTCTCACTGAGACACAGCATATACCCTATTTCAAAATAGTCAATATTTCTGAACTAAACACTGACAGTATTAATCTTTGCACATTGTTGCTTAGCAAATGATTAAGCGAATGTCTAAGGAAATAAATTTTTTCTTTCTCCTGACTGACTCCCTTTAACTTCTTTCTCCTTCATTTTTTTTCCTTTACACATTGTAAATTGAGGAAAGTCATGAAAGAAGAAAATAAAACACTATTAATCTACCAAGGAATCTCCAAGAACATACGCAAGCTTTTTGAACAAGTTAAAGATACCCAACCAATTTTTAACAGGAAATATATAACAAAGAAGTCACTTAATGTTTTGCAAGATTATGCATTGTGTATTTTTGCTGCACAGTTGGAAGATATTCTGCTCTTGAATACTGCAGAGCAAACACTTTACTGACTGAACAGTCAACAGAAGACCATGGTCAGAGTTCAACCAGACATAGTGACAACACCCGTACCGACAAACCCTGCCACCTTCTCCAAAACCATGTCACAGGAAAACCAACTGCCTTGCCAAAATGTTGCTTTTTATCAATAGCACAACTTTCCTATAGAACAAGATGTTTTATCTGTCATTCTTGTAATTTAACACAGAATATTTGCAAATCATGCAATAGTCACCTTCTGCAGAACTTCCTATCACCGAAACAGTTAATCTGTGGTGACAATTTGAAGTTTTCACCTGGAGAAAACATGTCACACTCTAGGCAACCTGAGGAACACAGGAATTGAGATGAGGGATAGATTTGTTATTTGGGACTCAAACTAAATGTTCTGGGGTTGAAATTTATGCAGATCTTCAGATCATAGTTTAGTGGTTGACTTCTGTCTCATCAGCATGTTTCTCTTCAGAACTTCTTTCTCTCGGCTTCCTCAGACAGCCAGGCCAGAATGTTCTTTTACTAAAAATGATATATTACATGTCACTCTAAATATCCTAGTAAGAGCTTCTCTTGGAAGAATTTCCAGCAATATCTGCAGTTTTTCCATCTTCTCAAAGTCATTAATTGCTCATGACTTTCCAGTTCTCTAAGTTCCCTAGAAAGTGTAATATCAGCACATCTTGACCATGAACTTGCACTGCGTTGCAAGACAAGAAAGTAGGTAGTTGTTTATCATTCTTTGAGTAACCTCAGAGTGTGAATTAGGGTCTGAATTTCACATATTTGCTACCTCTTCTGATATCCTGGCATAGAAAAATAAAGCATTTATTGTAGTATTTTTAAAAATTAAATATTAAGCCACAAAGTAAAATTGAAGAGCATTCCAGCTTACAACCATTGGTTCAACACTGATTTACAGCCAATAAGAAGAGAATGTTTTAAATAGACTTGGCAATCAGCTTTTCTACACCTAGAATTGAAAAATATTTGAGGAAAATAGGTCAAAAAGAGGAAGTCCACCTTTCAGGCAGAAGAAACCTGCCAGAAACAACATTCTGTTGGGAAGAACAATTTTCCAGTAAAGTTTATGGCCTGTAATATAAGCTTCTATTGGTTCATTCTTTCATCCAAAAAGTGTTTATCTGTATTAGACAAAGGAATAATTGATATCAAATAAGATAGGAAATTTATTTACTTATTTTATGTACTACAAACTCAAATCTGAAGGCTGTAATCCTCAATGGACCAACTTGAAAACAGCCATTCTGCCTAAGGAGACTTAATTTGAAAATTCCTGAGAGAATGTGGGATGGGCTTTACTCTCCTAGACTACTTTTATCATCTCCCTTTCCTGTACAATTACCTCTTAGAAATGCTGATGATTCTATCCTGGATGAAAATGAAGGGTAAAACTTAGAAATGCTGATGATTCTATCCTGGCTGAAAATGAAGGGTAAAAAAAATAATTCTTCTGTGAAGGGAAGAGAAAGCGTTGCTACAGCAAAAATCTGTTCAAAAATGTTTCTTTCCAGCAGTACTAGGGACAGATTCAGATTTGATTCTTGAACAAAGGGAATTCTTTCTCTGACCTATTATACTGTTTTATTTAAATCACAGAATCACAGAATCACTACAGTTGGAAAAGACCTGTAAGATCATCAAGTCCAACCTGGGGGAAAAAAAAAAAAAAAGAAAAAAAAAAAGAAAAAAAACCCACCACACAACAACAACAAGCCACAACACATCAAAAACCAACCCACCCAACACCACGCAGCACCATGTCCATCAAGCCACATCCCACAATGCCACATCCACACGCTCCTTGAATATCTCCAGGGAGGGTGACTCTACCACCTCCCTGGGCAGCCTATTCCAATGTTTCACTACTCTCTCAGTAAAGAACTTTTTCCTAATATCTAGCCTGAACCTCCCCTGTCGCAACTTGAGGCCATTTCCTCTAGTCCTGTCACTAGTCACTTGGGAGAAGAGACCAACACCCACCTCTCTGCAACCCCCTTTCAGGTAAGGGTAGAGAGCGATAAGGTCTCCCCTCAGCCTCCTCTTCTCCAGACTGAACAACCCCAGCTCCCTCAGCCGCTCCTCATAAGACTTGTGCTCCAGACCCCTCACCAGCTGCGTCACCCTTCTCTGGACACGCTCCAGCACCTCAATGTCTTTCTTGTAGTGAGGGGCCCAAAACTGAACACAGTATTCGAGGTGTGGCCTCACCAGAGCCGAGTACAGGGGCACGATCACCTCCCTGCTCCTGCTGGCCACACCATTTCTGATACAGGCCAGGATGCCGTTGGCCTTCTTGGCCACCTGGGCACACTGCTGGCTCATATTCAGCCGGCTGTCGATCAACAATCCCAGGTCCTTTTCTGCGGGGCAGCTTTCCAGCCACTCATGCCCAAGCCTGTAGCGTTGCCTGGGGTTGTTGTGGCCGAAGTGTAGAACCCGGCACTTGGCCTTATTGAACTTCATCCGGTTGGCCTCAGCCCATCGATCCAGCCTGTGCAGATCCCTCTGCAGAGCCTTCCTACCCTCAAGCAGATCAACACTCCCTCCCAACTTGGTGTCGTCTGCAAACTTGCTGAGGGAGCACTCTATCCCCTCAAATCAGTATGTTAACCAAAAAAGCCACTTTGCTGGTTAATTTTCACCTCTCTCAAATTATGAATTCTTCCTTTCTATCAAGTTTTTGTTCTGATGAACCTTGTTTAAGAGCTTAAAAAACATTTAGGGAAAATGTCTATTAAAGTTTCTTAAGCCTTGATATTTCTTAATTGTAAATCTCTTCACTTCAAATGCTTCTTTCAGCTGGATAATGTTCTGCCCACGTGTTTACAGAAGGCTAACAAGCATGATTTAGTGGATAAATTAATGAATGGTGTGAAAGATTCCACATATAAGAGACTCTGATGAGTAAGTGCTTATTGCTTCTTTAAGGTCTGAAAACACCTGTGTAGTAAATTTGAAATAAATTTGCTAGTTGCAGACTTGCAGCTTTAACTTTTTTATTTTTAATATTTTTTACTTAATTTAAATTTAATTTACTTTAAACTTAACTCTCTAACTTTTTAGCAGAAATCCATTTAGAAATGAAACCAACAACTGCATGTAGCTAGAAATAAAGTGGAATCAAGTTTTGAAAGGAACAAGCGTATTAGCATCCCAACAATGTGCAATATGCAAGTATTTAAATTGTAAACTTTACAAGGACATCAAAGCAATTTGGACAACATCTATATGATGAATGTGTCTTCCACTCTGAAGCCTACTGAAAAATATTCTAGTTTTGCATTGAAAGGTCTCTAAGTCCTTTTGAACTGTCTTTGGAAATACTGAGCCAATACACATCAGCAGTGTCTTGGCACACCATTTACTGCTACACAGATATAGATATTTAAAAGTGACAACTAAAGATGTGAATAAAAGCATCTTCTGATCACTTTGTATTCACATGCTAGTCAATGGTAAAGCTGCATTTACATTAACGAAGTATTTCCAGAATTCTTTGTGTACTTTCTCTGACCTGAAAGTAACCCAAACTCTTACCTTTGCTTCTAAAGTATTTCCAGAGGCCTGCTGGCTGTCTTTGATCTTCTCTAGTTTTACAAATATTGACAGTTATTTTCTCCTTATCTATCCAACCAAAGCAGAACTTAAAAATGCAAACACTAGCTTCTTCCACAACATTTCTTCACAGATAGTGCTCCAGTGTCTCTGGGAACCAGAAGCACATTCATTTTCATTACTCTGGCATGCATATTCCATGTAGTTGACCAAGGAAACTGGAAACTTTCTGGCTAGCCTCCCACAGTGTAAGGTGGATACAGAGTGGACATGTCAGCAGTGTCCAAGATTGCAGAAAAAAGATAACGACCACACCTTTTAAAGGGGGGAAGAGGGCAGGGAATGGTGCATTTTATGGAAATTGAACCCCAAAGTCTTCAGAGCAATTGACTTAAAATTATTAGGAAAGCTAATGGAGTAGAATATGTACGAGGATTTCATCCTGTTTATCAGCGGAGACAGTATTGTCGCTTTGGGATTAAATCCTAATAATGCGTAAATACACAGAGCACATTAACCAGGTATATAATTATCACTAGCTAGAGAAAACTGCCTTTTGTAAAGTGACAAACATTCAAAAGCTGAATAGGATGGATTTCAATTTAGTGGTCTGAAAGACAACGAGCAAGTTGAAAAGCTGCATGCCATAGCCATGTAGACATAGCATCTGTTTAATCTAAGTAACACAACAGTAAAAGCATGTGTGACAAGATGAGAAAAATCCATTCTGTAAGCGTTAGACCTATTTTGAGGAATTTAATGGACAGCGACCAAGGATAGCAAGTTCACAGCTTCACACTTATTTTCCTCACAGTACAAAACCAAGCATAACAATAATTCATTAGATACAGAGTTTCAAAGCAGGATGATTAAAGCAGAGAGCAGCTTCTGCCTGAGCTGATAGGTTTGATTACGTGAGCTAGCAAAAGGGCTAGCAAGAAGAGCCAGAGAGGATGGAAGCTATTTGCCAAAATTCAGGTAACAGACTTCTCAGAAAGTATGAAAAATACATAAGTCTTCTATCACTTGTTTGCAGCCAAAGCCAGTAAGTTACCTTCCCCATCATTAGCACTCATATATTTTCTATAAGCCAAATTTCTTAAGTGGGTTTATCAGGTTGGTAGAGTCACCTAATCAGTTCTGAAATCACCTGTTGATCCCAGGTTTCCAAGGGAAGCACTTTTAGCTCCCTCCGACGTATGACTGAATATAGCCAAGGAAATCCTGACAAAAAATTATAGAACCTGTTACCTACCAGAAACTAACTGGGAAGAAAGTCAAATATTAACAGAGATTTTTTTAAAAAGTAATAAAAAAAATTTATCCTAACTATGCCCCTGTGCCAAGACCCCCAAAAATAGCGTTTTTCAAATATATGAATTTTTTTTTTTTTCAGCCCCCTCTCCCCACCCCGTCTTAGCAGAGAAATACATAATAAAAAGAAGTCAGAAAGCAGATATTGGCTAACGCTGGCCACTGGCTTTTACTAGACCAGTTGGTTGTCTCTTCCTTCTTCCAAAGGAAGCAAAGCACATTGATCATATTATTGATTAAATGAATTTTATAATCTCTTCTAGACTTAAAGTCTACACATTTATAAAAAATTTAAAACCACTAGCATGAATGTAGCAAGGATATAGACAAAATGGGAGAGACAATCCTCAAAAAAACTTAATGATTTCTTTGTAAAGCTGTTACTCAAAGGATATTCAGTGTAATACCCTATGAGTATATAATTTAATCTTTAATTCTTTCCTAGGTTTATGGCCATGCAAAAGAGGTAGCTAATTTATGAACTGACTCAGGAACTACAGCACAAAGTGGAATACTAAATACTATGTACTTTTGTTTGTCTGCTTGTCTTCTCTATCCTGTTCTTTCATGATGCTGGGAAAAGGACATACATGAGCTTGGACTTCAAGAGGAAGAAAAGCATTTTTTTCAAGTAATTCCAGAAACCAAGAAAAGTTTGAGATTATTTACCCATTTGCTGAAGAGTCTAAGAAACTTCTGAGATTGTTTTACAAAATGCACTGTCTAAGATTAAGCTGAATTAAAGATTCAAAAGTCTTCCTTTTCTTTGGTGTTTGTCTAAATAGGCATCCTTATGTTTGACGTTAAGGCCATTTCAGAAGCTAGCCAGTTCTCCTGTTGACAAGCATTTTACATCACAAGACTGTGTCTCTAAACTCTCCTGTCAAAAACAAAGAAAGAGATATTCTAGGTGAATACCAAACAGACATGATTTAACTCATAATTGGAAAAGGTTACGTTAAAGGAAAAGATGCCAAAACCATGCAGCAGCACATTCTCTGCAGTTTAGTAGTATTTACACATTTCTGTCAAAGTTGGGTAGACAATATATCCTATTGCTCAATAAGGAGTGTTCTACTCAACCCCTAAGTACACTCAGACCCTATGCACCCAGACAGCACTGGGCACAGTGTTGTTGCAGTCCTTTTTAGGAGCTGTGAGAATTACGTAATGTAAACTGCAGCTCTGGAATGCTACTCAGCATTCAGGGATGCTCATGTATTTCATGGGAGAGAAGTAAAAAAAACACACCAAGGAACCAAACAAGAGAAAATCCTTTAGTTTGAACATGTAAGTTAGTGCATATCCTAGATGAGGAAGAAAAAGGTGTTACTGTTTCAGATGATTGTGACAGAACAAGGAAGGAAATGAAAAGGAGTAAGAGGAGTTTGCTGAATCTAAGAGAGCAGGAAGCCTACTGCCAAGTCTGCTATTATGGTTTTAAGGATCACAAACTTGGATTTCATTCAGAGATCCCTTCTTAATTTGTATCCATTACAATTCTGTGGTTTTAACAAAGGCTTATTCACAGATCAATAAAGTACACAACAAACACTACAAATATGTCGGTTATCTGCCTTTTCACCTAATACAGCTTCTCCTCATTCCCTCTTCTTTACTTGGTAAAAGTAACAAAATCTGCAAGTAAGGACAAAGGAATCAATTCAGAGAATGAAAATAATGTCCCTAACATTTTTTTAGGAATAAATAGTACACTGAACATCTCATCTTTCTCAGATATTTAATGTCAAAACTACAGTTTAAGTAATATTGAATTGGATGTTAGAAAGCCATGCCAATCTGCACAAGAAAATTAAAAAATAAATCTAAAGCAATTTTAGAGGCTTTGGATTCCAAGATTAGAAGTAAGCCCTGATATACATGGAGGAAAAACAGAGGGATTATTTCTCAATAAAAATCAACCCCCTGGCAAAAAACCCCAAACTTATGGCCACATTTTCTACATCTTCCTCGGAGTATTTAACCTTTTCATATGAGAACCAATCAGAAACACACAGAAAACTGCTTTAAAGACCATTTTAAAAGAAAGAAAGAAAGAAAGAAACTAAACATATGAACATAGTTTCATTAAGGCTCAAATCCTTACATTTACATGGAAAGATTTCTAAAAAAAGAGTTAGATAAAAGATTAAATAAGACATTTAAATAGAAGGTACCCAAATTACGACTTGTGAAATCCGCTCTTATAGTCTTCTCAGGACAAAGGGCAGATCAAGTCCATAAAAAAACCAAAGAACCTCTGCCAAACAGCAAGTAGGGATAATATTGTTTCCTGTATGTATGATCATTTTGCTGTGCTTTGGAAACAAGTCACTTGCAGGGTAGGGCTTCTCACCCACCCTCTCCCCTGTTTCTCTAAGGATAAGGCAATTACCTGGAGACAGATGTCATAGCACAGGAACACAAGCAAACTACTCAAAGCTCCACGTGCCCCACTGAAGCCCAGTGCTCCACCACTGCAAATTGCTATTCACAGAAAATAGCACAAACTCTTGAGCAGAACTCTGCAGGTGAGTATTTGCTTCTTATCATATTTTACTGTTCTCCTCAATACAAAATACAGCAAAACATCCTGATGTATTAGCTTCTCAAAAAAATTTAAATGCTAGAAGAAAGAGAGGATGGCAGCAGCAAGGAGCCAAGAACAGGGGAAAAATTTGGGGAAGGCTCTTGTCCACCAGGAACTCCCTCATTGTCATTTCACCTCAGCCAGTGTGATTTTGGATGGCCTGACCAACAGCAGCAATATTAGGCTATCAGGCAAAAAGGTATTCTGCTTACACAAGAAGAATCAAGACCCATAAATCCATTCAGTTTTATGAAAATAGTTTTCTTTTACCTGTATATTCAGCCAATAAATACCTTGCGCTATTGTGTACAGTCAATAAGCCCACAATCAGCAGGATATTTTTCTGTATGTCAGGTAAATGTACCAAAGAAAAAACTTGAAATAAATTTGGCTTGGTATCTTGATGCTCTCTTTACCTAGATTCCTCTCATGAATGTCCCTCCTGCTTTGTACATTTTCCTCCTTTTGCCAAACACATACCAGTGTTCACAACAGATGCTTTTCAACTAATCAGTAACAGAAATTCAATGACCTATCACTCATAAAAATGTTAATTAAAATTAGGAATAACTCGGGGTGTGTGCATGTGTGTGTATTTGATCAGCTGTAGTGGAAGGAGCTAATTAACACCAGTTATTAAAGTACATTAAGTAAGGCTCTCCATATGCTTAGCTTGACTTTTTTGACCAACAACAGACACACAGGAAGCCAGAAGTTCAGTGGTCAGCTTCATAGCAGTTGTTAAAGGAGCAGCTGTCAAAATCCACTGAACATGCCAGTCTGGGAAAGTTAGCGAGGCTACCCCACAAGAATGAAGTGTTGAAAAAGAGACTGCAAGTAGGGACACAGTGCAGCACACGGCTTAAATTTGGAAGTTAGAACTGTAACTTGCCAGCTGTTACACCAGCCTCTCATGCCTTTGGATAACTCCTCTATACTTTTAGCCTTACGATGTGTTAGGGATATGGTCCTACTTCAGGAGAGACTGAAAGTTTCCCCAAAGACATTCTGTGTTTTTAATAAAGGGGAAATTTTAATATAAATTACTATTGATGCAAAAAACCCAAATAAATCTGAAGTCGAATGTGGAGTGGGGGAGTGAAAAAGAGATAATCAAACTTAACATCATACCAAGTATGTCAGGCAGCTGTATCAACAGATTCCCACTCTCTGCTTGCAGATAGTGCCAGCACTTCACTTCTATCAGTGATGGTCTGCTGTGACTGCACAGACTGCTGGCTGTCTTTCAGCAAATGTTAAGGCACCTCAGACAAAAAGTGACTATTCTGTAAGATAGTCTTTTAGCACTATAACTTCTGGTATGTTTTTGTTGGGTATATTGAGCATTACTAAAGATTGTTACATTTCTATTTAAGGCAGCAAAATAAGTGTTTGTCTCTACATATATATATATATATATATATATATATATATATAAAACCCACCAGCAAAACAATCCACAAAAATCTTTCCTTTAAAAACAGGAAGCAAAAGTTTCAAAAGATTACTTCAGTAATCATGGGGTTGCTCTGCAGAATATTTTATTTTGACACATTACCATGTTTCTCACATTTTATGGAATCAGATAATCAGGTTCCAATATCAACCTAATTTTAACACAAACAAAGGATTCCTGTTGCCTAAATAACACTTTATAATCTTTCCCTGAGCCACAGCATTCCTCAAATGCAGTGTTATTCATTTACTGTGGAAGGCTATGCCACCATTACCCGTATATCACTCCAAATCAGTCTCCAAAAATCTCTCTGCTGCTACTATCAAAATACAGTTATATTTTTCAAGAAATACAAACAAGGAAAGGGAAATGAAGGTACATTCCCTATTGAAGTATCATTATCACAGAATCACAGAATCACTACAGTTGGAAAAGACCTGTAAGATCATCAAGTCCAACCTGAAAAAAAAAAAAAAAAAAAAAAAACACAACACCACACAACAACAACAAACCACAACACACCAAAAACCAACCCACCCAACACCACACAGCACCATGCCCATCAAGCCACATCCCACAATGCCACATCCACACGCTCCTTGAATACCTCCAGGGAGGGTGACTCTACCACCTCCCTGGGCAGCCTATTCCAATGTTTCACTACTCTCTCGGTAAAGAACTTTTTCCTAATATCTAGCCTGAACCTCCCCTGGCGCAACTTGAGGCCATTTCCTCTAGTCCTGTCACTAGTCACTTGGGAGAAGAGACCAGCACCCACCTCTCTGCAACCCCCTTTCAGGTAAGGGTAGAGAGCGATAAGGTCTCCCCTCAGCCTCCTCTTCTCCAGGCTAAACAACCCCAGCTCCCTCAGCCGCTCCTCATAAGACTTGTGTTCCAGACCCCTCACCAGCTTCGTCGCCCTTCTCTGGACACGCGCCAGCACCTCAATGTCTTTCTTGTAGTGAGGGGCCCAAAACTGAACACAGGATTCGAGGTGTGGCCTCACCAGAGCCGAGTACAGGGGCATGATCACCTCCCTGCTCCTGCTGGCCACACCATTTCTGATACAAGCCAGGATGCCGTTGGCCTTCTTGGCCACCTGGGCACACTGCTGGCTCATATTCAGCCGGCTGTCGATCAACACCCCCAGGTCCTTTTCTGCGGGGCAGCTTTCCAGCCACTCATGCCCAAGCCTGTAGCGTTGCCTGGGGTTGTTGTGGCCGAAGTGTAGAACCCGGCACTTGGCCTTATTGAACTTCATCTGGTTGGCCTCAGCCCATCGATCCAGCCTGTGCAGATCCCTCTGCAGAGCCTTCCTACCCTCAAGCAGATCAACACTCCCTCCCAACTTGGTGTCGTCTGCAAACTTGCTGAGGGTGCACTCTATCCCCTCATCCAGATCATCAATAAAGACATTAAACAAGACCGGTCCCAAAACCGAGCCCTGGGGGACTCCGCTTGTTACCAGTCGCCAGCTGGATTTCACCCCATTCACTACAACTCTCTGGGCTCGGCCATCCAGCCAGTTTTTTACCCAGCGAAGAGTGTACCTGTCTAAACCACGAGTCGCCAGCTTCTCCAGGAGAATACTGTGGGGAACAGTGTCAAAGGCTTTGCTGAAGTCCAGGTAGACAACATCCACAGCCTTCCCCTCATCCACAAGGCGGGTCACCTGGTCATAGAAGGAGATCAGGTTGGTCAAGCAGGACCTGCCTTTCATGAACCCATGCTGGCTGGGCCTCATCCCTTGGTTATCCTGCACATGTCCCGTGAGCGCCCTCAAGATGAGCCTCTCCATAACCTTCCCCGGCACCAAGGTCAGGCTGACAGGCCTGTAGTTCCCCGGATCCTCCTTCCGACCCTTCTTGTAGATGGGCGTCACGTTGGCAAGCCTCCAGTCATCCGGGACCTCCCCCGTTGACCAGGACTGTTGATAAATGATGGAGAGCGGCTTGGCAAGCTCCTCCACCAGCTCCCTCAGCACCCTTGGGTGGATGCCATCAGGCCCCATAGACTTGTGAGTGTCCAGGTGGCATAGCAGGTCGTTAACTGCTTCCTCCTGGATCATGGGGAGCCTATTTTGCTCTCCATCCCTGTCATCCAGCTCAGGGAGATGGATACCCTGAGGATACCTGGTGTGGCTGTTAAAGACTGAGGCAAAGAAGGCATTAAGTACCTCAGCCTTTTCCTCATCCTTTGTGACAATGTTCCCCGCCGCATCCAGTAGAGGATGGAGATCCTCCTTGGCTCTCTTTTTGCTGTTAATGTATTTATAGAAGCTTTTTTTGTTTCCAGCAAAAGTGAGCAAATAAAAAGGTAATTCCAGCATATGGGTAACATATGCTGGAAAAAGCATTCAACAATAAGGCTGTAGTTTCAGGATCATTTTAAACCTGAGTGGTGACAAATAGGAAGTTCCCACCAACCCATCTCTGCTTTTTCCTGAGCTTTCTTCTCCATCCTCTGTGCCTTATACAGTTTACAGGTCTGTAACACATTCAGCTGACCAAAACCCAACATCTTTTTCTGTTCTGGTCAAACTGTTTCCTGTATTCCTTGATCTAATTCTCTATGCAACCTCTAGAACAAGAAAAGTGATAGAAATGGCAGAACTACCTTTTTGGATCCTGACCAAACTTAGATCTACTTTAAGCAATCAGAAGACTTCAGCCTTACAATATAAATCTTAGAAATGTCGGTGGGTTTTTTCTATCTGAATTAGTTTAAAATTTGTTTGTGTATGTTTACTGAGACTATCGTAAAACGTATATTGCAGCCGTATTTCAAAAGATTGTGTGACCATCTACCTATTTACGTTAGTTCAGGTAAATAAAATATAATTTGGCCCATGATGAGTCTAATTGACATTCTTTATAATTATATGTGAAACCACAGCTAAAAACAGCAAGAAGGAATATAGAGAAATATGCAGCTGAAGGATTTTAGACAGTGAGATATCCATCTGCATAAATGTTTCTGTAGGGAATCCACAGCAGTGCGCTCTCTCTCTCTCTGAACATTTTAAGTGGAAGCAGAAAAAATGGCATACACACCACAGATCATAATCTTCCAACGTATTTATGAACTGAATCTGGAAGAGCTAAGGAATCTTTTTTTTAATCTTAGATTCCAGAAGCAGAGCTAAAAGGGAATTGTTCATATATAAGCAAATTAATCAAAACTTTGACATGAAAAAAAGTATTTAATTCTTTTTTTCCTGTTTGTGAAATATTCCCAAGGAAAGAAATGGAAAAGGAAAGGTTAAAAAAAACCCCCAAACATAACAATAGAACTGAAGTAGGGAAACATCTTCTTAGATTTAACAGAAAACTGTTTTCCAATGAAAAATTACAACCAACTGTAAGAAAAGAGTAAAATAATTCATTAACATAAGACCTGGTAAGAAAGCACTATTTAGACAAACCTAGAATAAAAGTTCACTTGAACATCTCTGAAAGTGCAAGTTAATATAAAGTTTTTAATACCAGTCTAGCTTTGGCAGCAGTCAAATACTTTTCAGTATTTGACACATTTATGTCAAAAGAAAGTAAACTATTTTTGCTATTGGTTGGTCCATTCTTGTCAAAATCCAACTAACTTTCCATTTTTCTTCATTCTTGGAACATCATTCCTCCAGCTGTCAAGCAAAGATAGAGCTGGATGGAAAGAATGAGGTTAGTGGAGTACCAAGCACACCTTAAAAAAACAAATAAACAAAAAAACAACATACACACAGAAATTTAAATTTTTACATATTCACAAGAAGTTACAGAACACTGTAAAAAGTAGTTGTATTCAAGAAAAGCAATTAGGAGTTTTGACCGAAATCCCTACTAAAATAAATCAATGAATAAAAGAATGATTAAAAGAATAAAATAAACTAAGGATGAATCAAAAACAATGGGAATTTTCTTGACTTGCCAGAACCGGATTTTTTATTGCCTAATAAATCTTTCTGTCTCTTGAGCTGGCCAAGAGAACTACATCAGGAAAAAAAATCGACCCATTTGTTCTTTCTTTTACTCACTTCAAATAGAGTTACAGTGCCTCCATTAAAAAGTTCCTAGAAGATAATACTCTACTAGCACAGCTATAGCCAATTCTATGAATGGAGATGCAGTAAGATTTAATCCTAAGAACTGAAGTGTAACTGGAATCTCCTGCAGGCAAATTATTAATAAAAACATACACTAAATGTGTTATTACTGAATGTGTACTACTACTAAAAATAGCTAAAAACTTGCCATACGCAAAGTCAGTTCTTTGGTAGCACAAAAGACATAGGATAACAGAAGCTATATTCGGCTTGAACTAGACCTTCAGAGACCCCTTCCAATCTAAGTTATTCTATGACTCTGTAAAATGCAAGATATGCATTTCCTAATTCTTCAAATAAAAGATAGTTGTATGTGTCATATTGTCCACAGTTTTGTCCAAGCTACCATCAGGTTGTTTTTAAATAACTGACTTGCTTCTCTAGATCATTCCACACACTAAAAATCTACAGTTAGGAACGTCTTCTTAATGATCAGCTTAAACGTAACTTTAACATAACCTATAGAATCCAGGCAAAAAAATAGATACTAATATTTCAATATTTTTAGAAATGTATTGATCCCTGAACTATCATTTAACAAATCTAATGTCTTTAATATTATCTTCAGGCAAGAAAACCTTTGTCATCTAAAGATATATTCCTTTTCTATGCCCATGTGCTACAATTGTATCAATGATGAAAATCTTAATGTTTCCTCATGACAAGAAAAAAATCATTGGTATAATTTCTTACATAATGCTGTTTTATCTTCTCATTCAGTACTATCACATCTCAGCTAAAATTGTTGGGACTACTACTGTCCATTAAAGGGTTTGATGTTTTTCCCTCTTTTTTTTTTAAGTCTGTGTGTTGGATTATGAATTATTATGCCACAGGTGCAATAGGCTACATTTTTCCATGCTGAATCTCATTGGTTTCCTGCCCATATGTCAGATCTTTCAGGACTCCCATTTGTTTTGTTCCCATCACTGTTTATCTTGGCATTCTCTTTTTAATATAAATGGCAAATTTAATTACTTATTTCACGCCATCTTCTAAATCATTAGCAAGGATATTTGTTGTTTTTTTTTTTTTTTTTTTTTTTAATTTAGAAACAACACCTCCCGTGGAAGAAACTACTTTGCTTTTTCAACATATTGGCAATGTTATTTTAAGTGACCTTGTAGCACCTGACCTTTTCTAGCAGCCCAGAACTTGGTGGCAACATACACAGAGTTGGATTCAAGCCCTTTCCCCAGAACTTTGGGTTTAATTCTGTCATACTAGACTGAAATAGCGCATGCTTAACCTGGGATCTTCCTCAAGAGCTCAAATATCCCCACAGTAGGATTCCAGTCAAGAGACCTTTTGCCTGAAAGACGTACCTTGTTTCAGAGTTTCTCACAGGTATTTTAAATCAGAATCCCTTCACTTTGAGTCAGAAGATCTTCCAATATCCATCTCATACCTGGCCGGCCAGAAGCTCCCAGCCCTTCCCCCCCTACTCACAATCCATATAGCTGACCTGTTTCCGAGCCTTTAAAAAACCAAAACACTGGATCCCCAGTCAGGCTGGATCCCTTTCCCCTAAAAGGGCCAGCAATTTCATAATAAACATGAAACCATCCTAAACAGGCTAAAGGAAACAGAAACTTAAGAGTTCAGACCTGTATCATTTTATTTGGCACACCAAATTATTATACATCAGTTATCCTAGATTAAATGCAACAAGACATAACATGAAATGACTGAAGCACTCCAGAGTAAACCACAACACAACATGACATGACAGTGAGAATCATTTCTTCACAAAAATAATGTTTGGAGAGATATAAAAAGTCTCCTTTCTGCAAAGGTTTCAAGTTTGTTACTTGCTGTTTTCTGAGCATGATAAATAGCTTGTTGTGCACAGGATTGAGATATAATTCCACTTCCCATGGCAAAATGCAGTCATTCTTATCCTTCTAGCGTATATCTGGTCTCCACACATTGCTGTTTTCAATATCCACTAAATCCTAAGAGGTCTGAGCTAAGAGCATGCCAGGTAAACAAACAGATACTATTCTTTCCCAAAGGGACAATCAAGGGAATGACTGCAAAGTATCTTCAGTTCCAGTGACTTGCTGTATGCTAACAATCTTTTAACTCCCTCTCACACCCTGTTGCTTTCAATACTATATTAAGATCTTTCAGTTGGATCAGTTAAAGAAATTCAACAGAGGCGATCTATTAAAATGGAACAGAAGACATCTAGCTAGGGGAAAAGTAAGAATCTCCTTTGCTTTTCTTTATAAAGAAAATGAACTATTCTCAAAACAAACAAGCCATTGAAAATGCAGAGTAGAAAAGTGTAATTATTCATTAAGACCTTCACCACATGTAAAAGATCTTCTCTGAATATTGAGTTCTATAACTGAAACTAATGCAATAGGTATCCAGTGGTGACAATATAACTTCAAAACAAATAGGAGATAAGCATACGAAATCCTTCTAAACATTATCAGACACTGCGAAGTTGAATTGATTTAATTAGTCTGATGGAGTATCAGAAGTAGAGGAAGGAACAATACCAAAAAACCTGTCTGCCTTATAACAGCTTTTTCATGCTTTCTAATCAAGAACTGATCCCTAGCTACAAATCATAGACTACCACATCAGACCTCAAGAACAGCACACAAAGTACCTAAAATGAAGCCTAACCAGAGTTTGCCTAATAAATCTGAGAAAATTACGCTTCCTCTCATCCCATGTGTCTAAGAGATCTTCCAAAGCTGCTTTCTTTCCTGATAAAGGGTCACTTAGAAAGCCACTAGTGTCTCTTCCTGGAAGTGCTGCCAATTTGCCAGTGTTTGCTCCCCAGCCATCAGGAATTCACAAACTGTGTGACAGCACTGCAAAATTCCCTGTCTGCATACATGCTAGAAGTGGGCTCAACAGCTCTGTGTTCAGCAGCATCAACCACTTTTATCCACAAGACCAAAAGGGAGGGGAGCTTTTTTCCCAAAAGCCTAGAAATCTAAGCATTTGCTCAGAGTGCAGCTTCTGCACCAATCTCAGCTTTGAAAGAAGAGTTTAAGTCATATCTTTCATTTGCAAGATGAAGCCATAACAATTAGGCTTTATTCCAAAGCATTTGCTTTCTCACAGATTTGTTTGCATCTATAATGAAAATCCAGCTTTTTTTTTTTTTTTTTTTTTTGGCATAGTCAAAGGAATTGGGAAGATAACTAATTTGAATGAAAACTAACAAAACCTCCTTCTCCTTTTTCAGAAAAAAAACCAATATCTAGACATGTCAAGGGAAAGCAGGAAAACTCATAACAAAAAACAGTCTGTTTATTGAAATAATTTCATTCTACTCTACTAAGTTTCAACTACATATGTAATAAAAATCAGCACTGTTACAAAAGTTACCAGCGCAACATAAATCACAGCACTGCTAGCTGCAAAGGCCAGTGTGAACTATGCTTAAGCTCTTTTGGTGTCTTAGTAAAACCCACCTTCTAAACATATAAATTTTTCATCAACAAGCTAGCCTTGTAGCATTTATTCAAACATTACAAATCACAAAAGTTAAGAGCAGTGTTATAAGAGCATACTACTGATTTGGGGCTTCAGTTTGTTTTTCTTTCTCTTTTTAAAACTAAAGACCGCATGCAGTACTCACATTCAGCACCTCTACAGCAGAGAGAGAAGGCACATATAACTGGTACCCTAAGCTGGGATTTTCCTTCAAGCCATTTACTAGGGTGGCCTTGTTGAGTACATGCAACTGAAGGCTGACACACTTCAGAATTTGTAAAACAAACTCTTAAATCACAATCATATCCAAGTTGTTACATTGAATCCTGGCAGTTTTATATATAAATGTTTTACAGAGCTGTATAAAATGGACTTTCAACCAACAGCGAAATGAATTATTCCTGCACTCAGCACAAGAGAAAAAAAAATTGTACCCATTGACTTTCATTCCCACAGCTCCGTAAATCACAGCATTTTTGAATATTCATCTTTTTTCTAAAGTTAAGCAACATTTTTTGGTTGGCTAGTTTGCTAGTGCAAAATATTGCCAGAAAACTCAGAGAATTATTCTTGATGTAAAGCACAAATTAAAACAAAGCTGAGGCAAGGGAGTGGAGAAAATAGAAAAAAGTTCTGTGGATTTCGCTGACATCATCTCAGGGAGTATCCTGTTGCTAGGCTCAGAGAAAACTATTTCTGATTATTTCAAAACAGTATTTTGCCATGCAGTAGTTTGAGTTTACCTGGTATACAGTATATGAGAAGGATCCTTCCCTCTAGCACTCATCCTGTTTTTAGAGTATTACTAAATTTTGCCCTTGCATGATCCATGCATTTTAATAGGGCCCCCTAAGGAATTAGGCAGATAATGGAAATAAGCAGACGGCTCCTCATAAGAATACAACAGGAGATGTGGGAGTAGGAACCCTGAGAAAACAGCTCAGCTTGTGTAGGAAGCTTACCATTTTTCTCTCAGTCTCTTCTTTTGCAGAAACCCACCTGTGACAGGCCACCTCCTCCTCCTCTCCTATACCCGCCAGAGGGGAAGGATGCAAGGAACACAGTGCTGCTGTTAGTGTCATTAACACTACTGCTTCATCAGATGCAGATCCATGTGTTCACATTACTCAGTTTACCTGCTGCAACACAACATCAGGAAGAACCAACAGGTTTGGATCCTTGTAAGGCATTTCCAGGCAGTGAAATGAGAAGACTAAATTAAGGAAGCTCAAAGGAAAAAGTGCCTTAGTAAATAACTTCGTTGGAAAAATGCCTTATAAAGCTTGTACATGGCCTACTGCACTCTCAATAGCATTTTTCCTAACCTACAATTTCATTCTAGGTTATTAAAAAAGATATTCTTACATAGGTTTCACTTTAAAGGGCAAGCACACACACAAAAACATTGTGCAAGCTTTTTTTTTTTTTTAAATAGAACAGTACTCAATATATTCTTAGTTCTTTTTTTTTTGTTACTATTATTTTCCTTTACAGATCTTGCTATAAATGAATGTAGAAATGGAGATTACTGCTTCTCTCTGCATTTTTTTCTTGGCAGGATGCAGTTTGTAATGGGTGCCAAGGATAAACCAATTTGAGAAGATAAACCAGGAGAAAAAAAATAACTCTTCAAGAAAACATGAATAGTTTTATGCTGGTGTAACTCCCTGAACTGACTTATTATGGGATCAGTCAAAAATCTGTGTTTGCACAACGGCTGTAGTAGGAGGGCAGTAAAGTAAAATCACCTCCTTCAGAAGTCACAAGGAGTCTCATTGGCTTGACTGTGTCACAAAACCACAACCTCCAGCCACTTCTACTCTAAGTAGGGTATGGAAGCTGTGAGGGAAGCACATCAGCCATTTCCCCACGCAAATAAAAAATGCAGAGAAGTTGGGGGCTGGTGTCCAGTAAGACTTGCCCTGATCAAGCTGTAGTCAGACCTGAGAGCTCAAAAGCATTTCTAAGTTTACCAGCCTAGAAGTAATAACAGCAAAAGTAACTCTTTATCCTCTCTGTGTCTCACAACAAATCCTAGCTTTACATCAGGAGCCTAGCTAGCCTGTAGAATTTGCAATAGCTCAATTTTTTTAAAAAAAGTACTCTTTAAAATGTAATAAATTGTGGAAATAACAATATCTGCATCTTAATATAGACTTTTCATCTGCAAATACTGACTATCTTTAGAAGGTAATTTACACATCAATGCATAATGCCCTAATAAATTGGGAAAAAAAAAGTGGCATAGACTTGACAAGTGAATTTCTGAGGTCCCCTCAGCAAATCTCTCAGTGGCTTAGATAAGCTTCAGGTGCTCATGTACCAAACCCAGCCCCAGCTTTATCAAGAAAGCACACTTGCTTAGTGAAAGTTAGAAAATTAAGATTGACATCAAGGCCTAAATTTAGGCCTTAGGCCTAAATCACAACTGTATTGGTGAAGGTTGAAGGATTTCATATTTTCCAGTTTCTTCTCTGGCATTACCTATTCTCTTTGTATTTGATTTCTCTTGTCCAGATAATCAGAAGATTTTCTACAGTAAACCCTCACAAGAAGCAGCTTTCTTACTGCTCCTGTAGCTTTATTACTGCACAGTGGTCATCAGTAAAAGAATTACTTCTCTCTCTCTGATGACACAGGGTGCTATAATAAGGCAAAAGTATATGATTAAGATTACAACAGGCAAACTGTCTATTTACACAGAGAGAGGGGAGGAGGGAGAGAGGGACATAGATCTTCAGGACCTTTTTGACTTGGTTTCACAAATGCTGGTAATTGCAACCACAACTACTGAAATTCTCCAAGGAACTTAACAGAACTTGTACATTATTTTTCTTCTTATAAAGCAATGTTTTTTGCACCCCTTAATGTTGTCATCCAAGTAAAAAATCTTCTTGATGAAAGAAAATCATCCTTTTCCTTTGCTTCCAGTGAAAGAAAACAGAAAATAACAGTACTTGTCCCCATTATAGTAAGTGCACAGGCATTACTTTACTACTATTAGTAGAACTGTACTGTCTTCTACCTGTCTTTTTCTTTCTAACACAAAGTCTTCTGTAGCTTTTCAAGAGTAATTTTAATTTCAGAAAACAAAGGAATAACTACTTCATAAAACATTTTTCTTTAGTACCTTCCAATTTAACAACTGGCACCCCCCAGCTACCAAAAATATTCAAGCAAGCACTAAATGTTTTCTTTCCCATTCTTAGAGAAGTAACAGAAAAACAAAAGATAAATTTAAGAAATAATTCTTAACAGTAAGTAGCATTTAGGATACCCATATCTTTCATTTTTCTTTACCACAAAAACATTTACTACACAAAAGCTTAACCTGACTGAAACTTACTTTCTCTGCTTTTGCAATGAAAATCCAGAATGTGTAAACAGAAACTTACTTATTGCAGAAAAATACATTTTTTACCAGTTCTTTGAAATACGAAGATTTAATCACATCATCTATTACAGATCTTCCTAAAGTGTCACTCACCTGTGACTGCTATGATCTCTGAACATTGAATTAATAGTCTGTATACAAAATAGCTTTCTTGCTTGATGAGGCCATGATTCTCACCTGTCATTCAAAGGAACCCTCTGTAAAGCGACTTTCGGGTTTAATTGCATTAGCCTGCAAAAAAAACACTCATCCTTTTTAGCCTTCCTGTTTCACCAGCAAATTCAAAACTAAGTAGATTCATTTTAAAGAGGAAACCTCTCACACAGATCTACAGGCTGAGAAAACAAGTGACCCAGTGGCCCAATATAAGGAATCCATAACGATGTAGACATTGCCACTGAAAGACTGGATTAACTGAATTATTTTTCCTTGTATTTGCCAAATACAGAGATTTCTATATCCCACAGACGCATATTCCTAGGGAAAATTTGAAATGTCAAGGCTTTACCACTTCACCAGAGCAGATAATTAAGTAATTAGAACAATTAAACATTGACAGAGCACCAGCGACCCCCAGGTGAATTACAGCCCTGAATTATGAAAGTGTTAGCAGGGGAAGAGGGAAGACTTTGGCACATATGTAGGACAGATTAAATGCAGTTGTATGATTGGTTTACAATTTAGGCACTTATCTTCCAGATGTGCTCAGCAGTCCACAACTTTTATTGTCAAACTGCTTACTTGGATGCCTGGGGGGAACACATCTAAGTACGTTTTCTCCCTGAAAAGCCAGTGAATTGGAAAGCAGGGAGTATATAGTCATCCATACCCTCGACCCTTATACACCACATGAAAGGGCTGAAATAGTGTAAGAGTGCTCTAAAAGATCTGTGTCCATCTGAGTAAAATATTTGTCTCTGCTCAGGCACCTGGGAAAGCTAACGTTCAAGGGGCCCTTTGCAAGAAACATACTTAGGGCATCAATGGCTAAAATATGCCAGAGTCTTTTAACCTCTGTCACATCCTATGTTGAGGACTGTCTGCACTTCAGTAACTGCTTTGACTATGTTCATGCAGAAATACCCTGTTTGCTGAATAAGGAATATGAGCAGTATAGTCATCACAGCATGGAGCTCAGGATAAGTTTCTTCTCTTACTATTAGGGTAGGCTTGCTTTACAACACATTGGACTGCCTGCTGTGATGAACCAGCTCCAGGTAGAACAATCTGGCCCTGGAGAATGGGTGGGTTATCTGGGTGGACAGCAGGGACAGCAGCACAGACACAACCTCAGAGTACAGAAGAAATGGGTAACACATGTAATTCCCAGCAACTGTCAGCTCTGAAGGCAGATTTGTTGCAAGCGAGAATGTGAACATGTTACAGGCTGTAATCCTTTCTATGTGGAAAGTTGTTTTAAAAATGAAGAGAGAGCAGGGAAAATGTTATGAAAGAGATCTATGGATACTGACCAAAAAGTCAATACATAAAAGGTCACATACAGGAGACTTCACACTTGTTTCTCAAAAGCACATTTCATATTCTTCTGTTCTGAAATTGTTAATAACACTTCTTTTCATTGCCTTTAGAAAATGGGAAGTAAGACTCTAGAGAAAAGAAGATTAAAGACTATTAACTATTTGTTTCTAAAATTAATTAAACCATTTTCATAATAAAAATATAGTAAGAAGACAATTTGTCAAATAATTGAAAAATTAAATGTGCTATTTAAAACCTAATTATAATCTCTGACATGAAATTATATAAAATCCATATTTTAAAGTGGGGATTTACTTAAATCTGAATTTTTAGAATTTTACAGCTTCAAACCAAATCGTATATTGATATGATTTAACATAAATTACTTCATCTAAAAAAAACCCCTAAATTAGCTGATGACACAAAATGGGTAGAAAGTATCAAAGATTATAGGGTAAGAAACAAATCTTTCAGAATGGTTTCTGTAGATTAACCATGTGGGTGGATAAGCAGCTCTCAGAGTTCAGAGTAGAGAACAGAGTAGTGTTGATGTAATGAACAGAAGTAGGAGGATGGTTCCAGTTTGAATCAGAACATCTCCCACTTCATCAAGGCTGCTGAAAATGATTCATTCTATGCTACATCATTTTACATCCCATGGCTGTTCTGTAGGTTTTTCTTCCTACTTGTCAAAGCCATGCACCTATTCAGAGGAGGTGGCAAAGAAAATGCTCTTCTGATTATACTCCAGCACCCTTTGCTTTCGGGAAAAAAAATCAACCAAACAAAACCAGAAAAAAAAACCTAAAAAACCACCAAAAAAACGGTAAGTTTGGAAACAAGGAAGAATGGGGAAACTTAAGCCTAAATGAAAGTCATACAAATAGAGGGGAAAATACAAAACTAAAATATGAAATGTACAATTGGGAAAAATAGACTTAGAGGGAATGGGGAAAAAAATGCAAAGAAAATTCTGAAAAGCAGTATTACGGAGAACAGTTACCTTGTGTTTATATATCAGGCCTTAATTAACATCTAGGTTATATAGCTGCATTAATACCTTAGTGAAAGTTCCTCTAGAGGTTTCCACTGCGGAAGAGACTAGCGCCCATTCCTCAGGAATAGCTAGAAGAAATAAAAAACCAACAACCTGCCACCACTACCTCCCAGAATCTATGCAGCTCCTGAAAAGACAAGTTTTCTTACTGCAAAGCAGCATCAAATCAATTAATGCCATTATTTTTTTTAGTAAAGAGCCTAGAAACAGAAATCTTCAAATACTACTTTACTAACAATAACATTAATGCTCCAACACAGATCATTATTTTAAAAGGAAATAGATGGAAAGCAAAAGCTGGTAATTCAACCTTTCTGAACTTGCAGTGACCACTGACAATACTGAAGTATCACCCAGTTACAACTGAACTGATCATATTTTGCCTCTCATTATACTTAAACACATACCGAAATGGATTTTCACTGAACAACGAACCCAAACATATGTTTAATTCTGAACACATGTTCTCTCAAAGGCAGCAGAACTAAAGCCCATATCCTGTGTAGTAAAGGAGGTTAAGTAGAGTTAAGTGCTTTTTTAGATCATTATCTTCCAGCATGCATATCTGTTGAATGACCTACGAATACGAGAGTTTGATTACCACTTTTCAGATCCACCCTGTATTGCTAACAAAATTATCTTAAGTTTGATGCTTTGCTCTTAAGGCTAGTGGGGCTTTCTTTTGGAATAATTGCAAAAATTAGTTTTTAGAAAAGTTTCTTATCCGTTAATGTTTTGCTGGCTTACAAACTAACCAGAAACAACAGAATACACGCACTTTTTAATAGGAGCTGAGAACCAAAAATATGCCTAATGGCTATAGAGAATACCCAGTGATAGTGGGGAAATTAAATGGAAACCTAGGGATTTAATCCAGTCCATTTGACAGACATTGCATAGCATGATGCATTGCATATGGGGACTAGGTGAATGAACAGGAGCATTCTGAAATTCTGGCCATTTAATGAGTCACACAAAAATCTGACTCATAATTTATAGGTAAGTCTTTACACACTACAGCGATCAAAGAATCAGTACCAAGAACTGGCACTTAAAGGGGGGAAGGGGTATGTGTGTAAGGGAGGAGACATAGAAACAGGAAGACATAGAAGGAGAGAGAGAGAAAGTAATTAAGACGGTAAATAGAGCAATAAAATTCAATTACAAATACGATCACCAACACTGAAAGTTATAAATAAGAGATTAATTTACCAGTTCAAAATTTAAGCAGATATCTTTCCCTGTATTTGCAGCTTTGAGAAAACTGGAGTGGCTAAAGATTAGCAGCAATCACTACAGTTTTCTAACAGAGAGCAAGTCTTCTATTCATCACAGCAAGAAAGTTATGTCATTACTTCTTTGAATAAAATTTAGTGGTAGTACATTGAGTCCTTTCCAATAAAAAAAATACCAGCAATGCAATAAATGTGCGGTAATATGCATTTCCTCTGTCACAATCCCACTAAACTAAATAGGATAAAAACAACACATGCACCATTTCAATGGCCAGATAGACTAAAAGAATATTTGCAGTTTTGCTTTCATCCTCTTTATCCAATACTGTTAATGCATGTGAGCTCCTCCTTACTGTTTTATAAATCAAAATGTAGCCTCTCTTTCTGTGCATGCATATGATTGCAGTGTATGTCTAGTTTTGTCATTTGTGGTCCCCTCACACCTACTGCAGCCAATAAAATTCAAATCATCGGGTCAATTTTATAGATGGGTCTAAATTTAGTTACCAAATACAAGATAAAAAAATTCACACTCTTAATTTAAATGTGTGGCTTCTACATCACTTCTTCATTCCTCCTTTCTTTTCCCAAATGTCAATTTACAGGCTCCAATTCTACAATCATTTTGCACAAATCAACAGATTTGAGTTTAGTTATTTATCTAACATGAATCTGTACAGAAATCTCTTCTTTAAGAATTGATGTGAGCATCCTGAAAGTGCATGTAAAGCTTCATAGCAAGGGTCCTGTATGTTTGACTTGCAACTTTTTCAGACTACCATTCATGTCTTCTCAATTTTCTGAAAAGTATACTCTTTGGGATACTTAGTAACAAATAGAAATATAAGGCCAACAAAGCAGTATTTGGTCACTTAAGCAAGCTATGGGTCAACAGAACCTGGTTCTTATGGGTGACTGCAACTACCCAGACATTTGTTGGAAGAACAATACAGCAGCTCACGTGTCATCCGTCAAGTTCCTGGAATGCGTAGAGGACTGCTTCCTCATATAAATGTTAGATGGGCTAACCAGGAATGAGGCACTGCTGGACTTGCTACTCACAAACCAAGAAAACTTGCTTTGTAATATCTCGGTTAGTGATAGCCTTGGCTGCAGTGATCGCAATATTATGGAGTCTTGGATCCTGCTGAGCACACTGAAGGTTCTCAGAGCTCATATGGGAGGTATTCCATGGGAAGCTTCCATGGAGGATGAAGGAGCTAGCGAGTGCTGGGAGTTTTTCAAGAACGCTCTCCTGGAAGCACAAAACCAGTTCATGCCCTTTAAAGGTAAGGGAAGTAGGTGGAGCAAGAGACACCCTTGGCTTAACTGCGAGCTTCTGAGTCTGCTCAAAACCAAAAGAGAAGCATACCAGAGATGGAAAAGCAGATGAATACCCTTTGAGAACTACAAGGGCATTGCCAGGGTGTGCAGAGATGTAGTTAGAAAAGCAAAAGCTCAGCCCAAATTGAAATTGGACAGATGTCAAAAACTACAAGAAAAGTTTCTTCAGGTACACAAACAACAAGCAGAAACAGAAGGAAAATATTGGCCCGCTGTTAAACAGGAGAGGTGAATGAGTCATCGACAACACAGAAAAGGCAGAGGTTCTCAACACTTTCTTCACCTCTGTCTTTATGAGTACTGTTGGGCCCCAGGCCTTGGGAACAAAAATCCAGGCTGATGCAAACACAGACCCACCGTCAGTGAAGGAAGAGTTGGTATGTGAACTATTACAGGAGCTTGACCCCTACAAATTGATGGGCCCTGAGTATATCCACCCAAGGGTGTTGAGAGAGCTGGCCCATGTCATTGCGAGGCCACTCTCCACAATCTTTGAGAAGCAGTGGAGATCAAAAGACATCCCAGAAGACTGGAAGAATGCTAATGTGACATTGAGGACATTGAGGTGCTGGAGCATGTCCAGAGAAGGGTGACGAAGCTGGTGAGGGGTCTGGAGCACAAGTCTTATGAGGAGCGGCTGAGGGAACTGGGGTTGTTCAGTCTGGAGAAGAGGAGGCTGCGGGGAGACCTCATCGCTCTCTACAAATACCTGAAAGGGGGTTGCAGAGAGGTGGGTGTTGGTCTCTTCTCCCAAGTGACGAGTGACAGGACAAGAGGAAATGGCCTCAAGTTGCACCAGGGGAGGTTCAGGCTGGATATTAGGAAAAATTTCTTTACTGAGAGAGGGGTGAGACACTGGAATAAGCTGCCCAGGGAAGAGTAAAGTCACCCTCACTGGAGGTGTTCAAGGAACGTGTGGATGAGGCATTGTGGGACATGCTTTAATGGGCATGGTGGTGTTAGCTGATGGTTGGGCTTGATGATCTTACAGGTCTTTTCCAACCTTAGTGATTCTGTGAAGAGTGGGCTAACAAGAACCTTATGAAATTCAACAAAGGCAAATGTAAGGTCTTGCACCGGGGAAAACATAATCCAGGACTGCAGCACAGGCTGGGATCTACCAAGCTTGGGAGCAGCTCTGTGGAAAGGGACCTGGGGGTCCTGGTGGACAACAAGCTCAATATGAGTGAACAGTGTGCTGCTGTGGCAAATAAAGCCAACAGGATGCTGGGTTGCATCAACAAGGGCATCACCAGCAGAGATAAAGAAATCACTATACCATTCTACTCAGTACTTGTCAGGCAGCACTTGGAATACTGTGTTCAGTTTTGGTCCCCGCTATACAAGAAAGGTGTGGACAGGCTGGAGAGGTTCCAGAGAAGGGCCACAAAGATGATCAAAGGACTGGGAAGCCTGCAGTATGAGGAAAGGCTGAGACAACTGGGTTTGTCCAGCCTTGAGAAAAGAAGGCTTAGGGGATGCCTTATCAGCATGTTCCAGTATATAAAGGGTGGCTATAAGGAAGATGGAGACTCCCTTTTTACAAGGAGTCACATGGAAAAGATGAATGCTAATGCATACAAGTTACTTCCGGGGAGATTCCGACTGGACACAAAAGGAAAATTTTTCACAGTGAGAACAATCAGCCATTGGAATAATCTCCCCAGGGAAATGGTGGATTCCCCAACATTGGACACTTTTAAGATTCAGCTGAACAGGGTACTGGACCATCGTGTCTAGACTGTGCTTTTGCCAAGAAAGGTTGGACCAGATCATCCTTGAGGTCCCTTACAACCTGGTATTCTATGATGTGAAATTCCATCAGTAGCCAGAAGAGAAAGCTGAGTACATAAAGCATGACCAGTTTTGTGGGCTTTTTTAATTACACTCTTCCAGGTTAAAGGGCATTTTCTCCCACAAAGCTAAATAATTTTTGCGTTTTTGAGCTTTCAGCAGGACAGATTCAAACCTCTGGAATTAAATCTGAAATTCACTAAGAACTATTGCAAACTTCACTATCTTTTAAGTGCAAAGTACCTTCTTTGCTGTGTCCTCCCTGACAGACACAGCAGGGTATTTGTTTTCTAAAGGACTTGTATCAAAATGAAACCTACTACAAATAAAAGTCTCCTTCCATGAAGAAGATAAGAAAAGAGTAAACAACATATGACAGATAGAAGTTGCATTAGTAAGATACTACTGGAAGGCTTTTGCATACTCCAGAGGAACATATAAGGATATATATTGGGGGCGGAGAGCACGTAGCAACCCTGTGTGCGGGTACATTTGATGTATATGTGTATACACACAATAAATCAATAAGACCCAAGTGTCCTCTCGAGTCATCATGTATCTTTTTAGTCAATGTTGGCTCTGATGACTTTTAGCTGGTGATAATCTCAACAGAAAATTTCACAGTAGCAAATGCATGTGTATATATAGTGCATGTGAATTATTTTAAATGAAAAGGACAGATGGTGAGCATGGTGTAAACTGCCATTAGAGTGATCTTGTTCACCTCCTGTGGAAAGAATCTAAGCCATTTCTAGTGCTAACATAAACTGTGAAAAAAAAAAAAAACCAGAGGCTTATCTTTATTTAGGCAGCACATTATTATAAAGTTGTGGGAAAAAAAAAATCAATAAAACCTAAGTTAAAAGAGAAAGAGATTATGTCAAATTAGCATACTACTGAAAAAGACATTATTTCCCAGGTTTTCCTTTAATGGAGACAACCATTTACAGCATTAAGTTCTCCTCTAAAAAAGCAGGTGTGTTACTAACACTAGATATAGAAAGTAGACATTACAAAAGACTTTTACTAAACACGCACCCCAGAGAATATTAGAGAATATTAAGGAGAATGTAAAATTATTTTACCAGAAATGGTTGTATCAAGTTCAAATTGTTACACTCTTCCTTAGGAAAGGCAAAACAAAACAACCACAAAACCAAAATTCTAAAAAGATTGCAGAGAGGGTTGTCTTTCTTCTTCCTTATTTAAGCACTTATTAATTTCTCCTTTCTCTGCAGATAAGTCTCTAATGTAAAACCAGTAGGCAGCTCTTGCCTTGGAGGCAGCAGAGATCCATTCCCACCAAAACTTAATCACCCTTGGTAAAATCTTTGACTTTTTTTTCCCTCTGACATTAGGCAAGGATGGCATATGTGCTAGCAAGCCTGGCAGCCCAAGATACAAGTACGAAAAGCATACTATGCCTGCACAGTGGCCCTCAAAAGGGAGTGCTTTGGCTGTACACAAGTTCACAGAGACAAGCATGTAACAACTCAGGATGAGCACAAGTAGGGGAACTTTAGACAAAGGGAAAAGGTCCTTCACAAGGTAACAGCCAACTTTTCTGTTTCCACTGGGTACCAAACAAAAATTTCCATCTTGTTCATATTAAATTGATTATGAATAACCTACACTGTTCTTATCCTATATGATGTTGTCCTCTTAAAACTCTATTGCACATGACTACTACAAAATTTTCTGTTGAGATCCCCACCAGCTAAAAAGCATTACAGATACCACTGATTAAAAGAATCCTTCATGACTAGGGAGGATGTAGGGCTATAGGGACTTAACAAAAGATCTCTGCTTCATTTCCCATCATTAGTTAGTGAAATTGCACTTAATAGGGGAAAACCAGCTTCTTAGATGTGACTGCTTGTGTTGAGCACAACAGAGGTAAATTTGTCATTATTCCCAAATACTGTGCTGGGAAACTCAGCTTAAAAAAGGATACAGCAGGAAGAGGAAGGACTTGGGGGGAGAAGCCATATTTATGCAATTTTTGTGATGTGGATTGAACAGATTTGCCTGCTACACTTTTTGGAAGTCTTGCTACATTCTTTTTGGTTCCTGAACACTAAAGAAACAGAGGCTGCCAAAAATTTTATTGACCATTTGCACAAAGCTGAGAAGTTCCTCTTTCCCATCTAAGAGCAGCTATCACAAGCTCTTTTGAAGCAGTGCAAGCATTTTTTATATAAAGCTACATCTTACAAACATTCAAAAATGACAGACGTTACCTAAACATTTTCACTTTCATTAAGTTTTATTCATGTAGGAAATAAATAACCAGATTTTCAATGTATAGAAATCCATTGGGTTGCCCAGGATCTTTTATAAAGAGATTTTTTGGTTGACCAGCAACTCCCTTAGAAACTGTCCTCTTTCACTACGTAAAATGAGATGCAATAAACCAAGCACTCAAGATAACATCTACCTACCTCAGCAGGATATGGACAACAAACACAGCTTTCATTATGATTGCAGGTTATTTTTCTCTGAAGGACACTCTCTCACTCAGAGCATAAGATAAGTACGTTGTAAGAATAAGTAAGGATCACAGAAAAGCTTCTATCTGTAGAGCTCCTGTTCCTTTGTAAGAGTTAGAAAGTGTAAAAGGGAACAAGGAGAAACTGGAAGAATTAACATACAATTCCTGTAACTTTGTGCCCTCTGGAGAAGTAGATCCCACCCTAGCATCTGCCAAAAAGATCCAGAGTGGTGCTGAGCAAATCCCTTAACCTGATTTCACCTTTCATTAGTGGCATTTTCACTTTTCACTAGTAGTAATTGACCATGTACTCGTCACACAACTGTGATATTCATAGCTGACCTATCTCAGAGAAGTCACCCAAAGTTAAAGCACACTGTTGGGTGATTTTGTGAACTCACTGTGAAGAGTTGCTGTGTTTTGGAAGACAGAAGATTGAGCTATTCTAGCTGGGCACTTTCAACAGCACAGCATGGCTCCTTAGAGAGCTTTGAAAATGTCATTAGCCATGTTACTGTGCTCAGTCTCTCAAAAGACAGCTGAACTTGTTCTCCAGCCTGGTGAAAACAGAAGTAAACTGTGGTCCTCAAAGCAATCTTGCTGTCACAGGAGACTCAGCTTCATCCCTTCATCATGAACATCAGCCAGAAGAAAGAAGATATGACTAAATATAGAGTCTAGAAACACTCGACTCTTCTGCGTTTGTCACAGAGGTCGTGGGGCCTGAAGCCACTGGCTGCCTACATGTACATATCTCAGCATCAGTCAAGGCAACACCAGTACCAGGTCAGGCATGAACCTTCAGTTCTGATGGCGATTGGGAGTCAAAAGGACAGTAAAAGATTCTTCCATGTTTTAGCAAATAGCTTATCAGCAAACAAAGGCACTAAGTTACTGATAGAAAATAACTAATATTTTACTCGCTCATTTACCACTAAGTAAACAAGTCAAGTGTCTTCAGATGATACAAGAATAAGCTATAACCAGAATACATTGCAGGGAATGCTGAGGATTTGGGGTTGAATCAATACCTTCTGATCAGCATTTTCTGTCTTGGCAGTATTGCAGTCCAAACATTGCCTGATTCTCTCTTTTTGTCAATAAGCACCTGTCCTGTGTTAAAAACTTCTGTTCTTGGGACTTTTGGATGAGGTAGCTGAAACTAGAACTCTTACCTGGTTACTAAGCAAGATCCAAAATGCTGAAGAGAAGTCTTTCTTAACTCTAATATATGTCCTGCATGCTAATGAAGAGTCCGTATTCTCCTTAGTACACGTACTACTCCCTGTTCATCTTGCTAGCCTCAAATGCTCCAGAAGCCTATAAAGAAAAAAACCCATTAATTCAAAAGCATCATTCAAAAGTTTGAAACGTGGAAATTCAAAAAACTAATTCAAAACACAACAATGCAGACAGGTACATAACAACATGCAGACTAAACGAGGTTACATAATGTACCAAGATGTTTAATGAGCACCATATGCCTATATGCACTCTCAATTGTTGAAACATGTAGCAACAGCTTGTGGAAACAACTGGCCCTTAAGCTCAGTGATGGCTATAAACACAGCTGCTTCCATGCTGTATTTAATCTTGTGATCAGGTTGGAAGAGATACAGGTAAACAAATCTAACTGCCCACTGTTCTTAACAGGTAGAAAGCCCCACTCCCACCATCACTTCTCCTCCTGAAACCACTCCATGAGCCTGTACAACACTCTAATATAGCAGGATGTTTACCCAGGGGGCAAGAAAAAAAATAGTTTTCTACATAACAAACCAAAGTGACTCATGAAAGGGCCTAACAAGTGAAAAGAAAAAAAAAAAACAAACAATGCATCAGCTTAGCTTCTTGTGAAACTGCAGTCTTAGTTTCCATGTATCTCGGTTCCTTCTCAGTAAAACAGGAATATTAATAACATTGTACCTCAGAGGAGTTTGTTGGAAATATTCAAATAAATGCCTCAGAAGCACTGAGAAAAGCATGACACACTATACTGAGTACTGCAGTAAAGTCCATAAGGAAATTAGTAATTCCAGCTTCTGTGCATGTTCTTATAATTTGAAATAAATAAAATGTAAGGTCAAGTACTGAATGAAGAAGATAAAAGTGAAAAATAAAATAGCTGGTCATGAATGGTGAACACCATTCATCCTGTATGCTAAACACCACATTAGTCCTATTAAACAAACAAACAAACAAACAAAGACCCAAACCCAGATAAGACTATTTAAATAAAACATATTAAAACCCAATTGTACTTACTGTTTTTCTGAAGAAAATATGAAAAGACAACAGCAGATGAATTCTGCAAATGATGCCAAAACTCACTGTAAAACTAATAATACTGAGAACACTATAGCTGGTGATGCTCAAACTGGCCAGCCTGGATACCCTGTAAGACAGGTTCACCTGAACAACCTGCATTTCAGAACTCCCACAATACAAAGCCAGGCACCATGAAATGAACAAGGTACAGTTATACAGTACAGTTGTACAGATCTACAGTACAGATGTAATACAAAGGAGAGGTAGATAATGAGATCTGATTGAGCATAATGCTATAAAAACAATGGAAAACAAGCCCCCCAGCATGAGGCTGTAGCTAAGATGCTGTATATGAGGTTTTGGCATACAAATGAGGGAAATGTTACATAGAGCAAGGAGATGACATTGCATAGCATTAATGTATTACTGACTTGGTACTTCTCTGTCTCTGGAATCCAGCAATAAAGAGTAAATTTCATGGATCCACTCCAGCAAGAGATTTTACGAGCTTCTGCAGCCAAGCCCTCTCACCTTTGTCAAAGAAACTGGTACTCCCAGGTGTAAGGTTCCTGTTTATCAGCTGTGAGTGCAATCAGAACAGAAACGTGGTTAGTTACTGTTGGTGTTTTGCTTGCTAGATCAGCAAGGTTGAGTTTGATTAGCCGGTTGGGAGAAAAATAATTTAGTATGTATAAACAGAGAAAATTAGTTGTGAAACTCAAAAATATTTGGAAAAAGCTGATTAAAGTATTTTGATCTTCAGATGTAAATATGTTCTGCCACGTGTACCATCACAATAGGGATGGTAGAACCTGACAGGCTCTAGAAAAATTAAATCAGCAATGACAGACAATAGGGAAGTGTGCAGATGAAGAGGTGGCTGAAGAGCTTCTTCTCACATGCACTCAAGTTTTTCATTTGCAAGGTCTGGAAATTTCTGTGTTTCTGGATGCATATTTCTGATAATAAGCTGTTTGGTCTTTCTGTTTTTTCTCTGGGCAGTCTCACTGATACTTCCTTATTTTTCTTGTTCACTAAAACTTAGGAATCACTTATTTGTGCAAGTCTATGCTGACTTGCACAGGAATAAGAAAGACTTCTTCCACTTACATTTTGGGCATATAAAGATGAAAATATTTCACAGTTTGTAGAAATCTCTACCACGTGCCATTAGAAGCACATTATGTACTTTGGTTCCAAATGTATCAACAAAGATAAATCAAGGATTAATTTCACCCCAGAGGAGCCTAAGACAGATAAATTAATCATTTAAAAAGGGTGAAGAACTAGACAAAAAGTGGTTGAACCAATTAGAAAAAATTAACCTCTTGTCAAATGCTAAGAAATTTTAGATTGTCCCAGTAAAGTAAAGGTCGGCAGGGTATAACAACTCTTTAATGCACTAAGCTAGCTCAGTTGACAAAAAAAAAAAAGAAAAGAAAACTTAATCTATTAAAACCAAATATCAATACTATGCTAGAAATCATCATTTTGCAGGCGAGCAATTTTTTTTTTTTTTTTTACAGACGACAAGCAGTCAGCAGGTAAGAATGTTGGCACTGAAATTCCCACTCAGAGACACTGCAGCTATGGAGAAAATTATCTGTCAAAAGAATGAGAAAAAGACCCATTTTGCTATTTAGAATCTGTGTTCAGAAACATTTGAGCTGGACAATTTCACTCTTTGAATCCATCTGAGCCTGACAGAACTGACAAAATCTTATTTTGAGATGTGTGTTTGCTGGTTATGTGCTGACCTACATGTTATTTTTCGCTTTTTACAGCTCAGATGTTTTTATTTGAAGTATTAAGCTCTGAGAAAATAATGACTGTATAAGCTTAAAGCATCTTGCTCACTATGAATTTTTTCTTTCATGGCAAAAGCACAGATTTTTAAAAATAAGCCAAATTAACAGCTTATTGAAACTCTTGAGGAACATAGACAATCAGAGTAGCATGGTTACCAGTAGTATTATTATGTAAAAAGACTAAGGAGAGATGGTTAATGTGATGCACATACTAATAAAGGGGTCAGGCTCTAGATTCAGCAAAGTATTTAAATATTCCTTACTAGGTGTCCTAAGTGTCATCCCATCACCAAAAAGTCTTTAGAAGCTCTAGAGAAATCAGACTGAGTTAAATGATGCAGGTAGAGCAAATGATTGGACAAATTGAAGCAAATAAAGACACCATGTCTAACAAGGTGATAGCACACAGAGAAAAGCGTTGCGCACAAAATGGTATATAAAAAAAAAACCCCATAGGTGAATTTTCAAATACACACGCCAATATCTTCTCTGGAAACAAGGTGAGCAGAAGGGCACCAGCACACATGCATTTTCATAGTCTGACATGGAAATTCTGCTGTCATCACTCTATAACTGTATGTGCATAACATAATATATATAAAATACCTATATATGAAACAAACAGTTGTCAGTTATAAAATTAAATCACAACTTGTACATTACAAGAATGGGACTCACTGAGACCTTTTTGCCTCCTGGCCTGACACCTTACCCTTCTGAGGCCAGTAAGATAACTTGATGGTGAGAACAGGATCGTACCAAAAATGTCTTATTTGAAAGAACATATAGAAAGCCTTGTTTCCCTGAGCAATGAAGGACCTAGGAAATAACCCTACTTTGCAGTTTTAAAGATGTCTTTCAGCCTCTCTGCATCACCCACAACTGCTCCTTTCTGGCCTGTCACATTGTGGGTGGGATTTCTGCCTAGACATCCACCAGCTGTCCCAAGCAGTTGAACCCCTGTGGTGACATAAGTTTGGAGGGTCCTATTGGGGAGCTGTGGTAGGGGGCTGCCAGGCAGCACCCGGGAGGCCAGGGCAATGGTGGCCACAGGGCTGGGTCGTGACTGAAAAGGAGGCCCGGGCAGTGTGGGGCACAGTGACTGATCTGACATGTCCCTTACACAGGCACTTCAGAAAATTCTTTTTTTGTTTATTTGTTTTAAACAATGCCTGCCTTGTACATAATACCTTGGTCATTCAAATACTTACCCAGGAATGGTGAAACTTGGTTTTCATGCCCTGCCCACCTTCCATCTCTTAGAAAGAAGTCACCAGCCACCTGGTCAGCAGTTTAAGCCAGGTGAATTCACTTTGCATTTTGAACTGTCCCTCTCACAGAGAAAAAAAAAAAAAAAAGGCAAGAAAAAGCTTAAGAGAAAGAAAGTAGAAGGAGTAACCGAGTCTGTGTTCTCATGATTGGGATACCACCTGGGACACCAACGTAGGACGATGAAATCCAGACCCTGGTTCATGTTTACAAGACAATCTCAAGTTGCGCCAGGGGAGATACAGACTGGATATTAGGAAAAATTTCTTTACTGAGAGAGGGGTGAGATACTGGAACAGGCTGTCCAGGGAGGTGGTGGAGTCACCCTCCCTGGAGGTATTCAATGAGCGTGTGGACATGGCATTATGGGACGTGGCTTGATGGGCATGGTGTTGTGTGGTGTGGGTGGTTTTTGTGGGTTTTTTGTGTGGTGTGGTTTGTTTTTTTTTTTTTTTTTAATGGTTGGACTTGATGATCTTGCAGGTCTTTTCCAACCTTAGTGATTCTGTGATTCTTCTCAATGGCCACTGAACTTCAAATCCATAAATGGTTGTGAAAAGAGGACTGGAAGAAAAGATTCTCCACCCTCACCCCCCACGAGGTAAACGTTCTAATTGCTGGACCAGAGAGCCTTTTTTACTCTCCTCTGTTCTTCACTTACTGCAGAACATTAGATAAAACACGCTAGTTGGCAGAACTGTTGTATTGCCTACCTCTGTCTTGGAAAGAAGGAAGATCTGCTCCATTCTTTCAAAATAAATGCCAATGTGTATCTGTCTTGGGAAGGCTTTTAGTCTCCATACCTGGAAGCATATAAGTTTCTGATATCTGGAAAGAAGTAAGATTTGAGACATAGTCTCATGCTTTGCATTTTCTCTGGCTTTTTACCCAACATTCAGGGTTTTCTAACTTGCTTTTCTGAGCCCTTCAAATACCACAGTGCTGTTTGTCAGTCTGTGTTCCTGATTTTAGATTCTGTTCTTCCTTTGCCTTTCAAGAAACAATATATTAAGCATGGGCAATGTTTAACTTATTGGCATTTTAGGCCATTTTTAAAATTCTAGTTCCTAGCATAGTAAAGAGTAGCTTCTGTTGTCTCCAAGTCTCTCATTCCTCCTTTATTTTGTATTCCCATCAGCTTTAGAAAGGTCTTAAGGCTATCCATAGATGAAAGTCATTCACATTTTCTGGCATAATGAAGTGTGTTAGCATCTTCACCATGCAAAGGATTGAAAGGTTAATCAGTAGTAAAATGAAAGTAAAAACTAACAGAACTGGACAACCAATATACTGCAAATAATAACCATGATAATTTTGCTTCTCTGGGGATTCTGATGCCTTTTTCTACCAAACAAAGTCAAAGTGAATTTACTAAAACATCTGAATGGACTATTCGGCATATATACAGTATTCACCATGCAATATCCAGCTAAACAGTGAAGCAAAAGAACCGTTCTACTTTCTTTAAATCTCAGTTTGTAAACAGCTGATGCTACCTGACAAAACCCAGCTTTTCAAATATTATCAAATTTGCCCTGCCTGAGATATTGATACTGCAGACTGTTCTAGGAGGATAACATAAGTTGAGATATAAACTGATCAGCAGGAGAATCATTTAGATGGCTGTACCTTTAGGACAAGGAATTGCCAAGCATTCACTCTGCAAGAGAATACAGAACTAATGATGGAAATCTCCAGCATTCTGTGCTTGTAGAACAGCTGTTCATATATTTGTAAACAATATTTTCCACTTTCCCCTTCTCCCTTCTATTTTAGCTCTAATGTCTTATTTGTAAGGTAACTAGAGACATCAAGAAAATTGTGTTTTTATTTCCATGACAAACATAACTTAGAGGGGAATAATAAATTTAATCTAATTTAGTTTAGCATACAAATTGAACTATTCTGTATATTTCATCATTAGACCTTCATCTATATCCATTCTTTCCTTCATGTGTTTATAAAATCAGACAGATTTGTAACTACTAAAACTATCATTGCTCACATCACCCACAGTGCCATCACACTACCAGTAAGGGAAGTTTTGCCAGAATTGAGACACATGAACGCTGACTACAAAAAAATAGATTCTAGTTTGTAGCACTACTATTGCCTCCCTCTGTCACAGGTAATGTGAGCTGTATCTTTTCTGATGTGCTAAACAACCCTCAGGATGCCTGCGAAGCTGAGACAATCCAGTTGCCTGTCTGATGAGAAACTCCTAGGGGGTTTTCATATGCCAGTGGGATGGTTATTTTTGAGCTCTCTCTCACTGCATGTGAAAAGCAAACTGGCACAGCAAATAGTTCTGACCCATTCTCACAATATTGCTTAAACCCCAGAGTTCGTCCTAAAACCAGTATTACTATTTTTATCAGATACAAACAACTCCTAGGTACATAAAAAGAAATTATATCAGTAGGTTACAAAGTACTTTCTTTTCCAGAAAAGAATGGACAAGGGGTAAGAGAACACACTAGAAAAGAGAAAAGTAGTAAAGGAATAAAAGGAAAAAAAAAATGTTTAAAGGAAAAAAAATGCATTTTGACTTGGTTGACATATCAGCCTCAGAAACTGACTGAAAAACTGCAATCAAAACATATCAATTTATGAAATCAGAATCCAGTGGATTTCCATTTCTTAGCAGAGCTAATTCAATTACCTGACAGGTGTGAAACTACCACCTTAATTGCATGCATTTAGTTGGTGCTAGATAGACCACTGATGTAAACATATTAGAGAAAAAAGTTATTAATATGAAGGAAACTGGAAAAGTTAGAATGTTAGAAATGTGCTGAGGACATAGTCAAGTGAAATGTCATTGGGAAATGAAAGTCAACACAAAATTATTTGTATAGAGAGAGGAGAAGAAATGTTGGGAAGAAATAGCATTGACAGTAATTTATATACATCTAGAACTCAACATAAAGAGGAAGCTAGAGGAAGGAAATGCAGGTGTAGACTGTTATGTAAAAGATATTGCACATCAGAATCAAAGGGAAGAAGAGCCTTTTGATAGTTAGCAATAAATACTGCCCAAGAAGATACCCCAATCAAGCCAGTTAGGAAGAGAGTAACACATTATTACTTGTAGAGGAAGGTCTTCTGCTGTTTTCCTTCCTCCATCACCCAGCAAACCTGCTGACACCCTTTTGAACTTGTGTTTAACATGATTTCTTGAAACAGAGTTCTAGCCTGGTTGGGAAAAGCTCCTGTTTTCTTACCTCATCAGGGATGCACCAGCCAGGGAGACCCAGATTGGCCAGTTAATCTTCCAGCAGTGAGCAAAGTCCTTAGATATTCATTACCATGCATAATGTAAAGACTCTGAACTAGAGGCAAACAAAAAGAAAGACTAAAAAAGATCCAAATCAACAGAGAAAATTAAGATAAGTGCTTGTTTTTAAGGTGTAATGATCAAGGAGAAAATCACTTGTTTACAATTACAGGTACATAAGTTAGAGAATCAAATAAATTTCCTAGATCACAGTTAATTAAAAGTAGTTTGATTAGAGAAGAAAATGGATACAATATGTGCTTTATAGTAGCACAATCTAAATTTCAGAAGTGTTCATAGTATGTTCCCTGAGGAAAACAATCCAATTGGAAAATACAATCTTGGCAAGATCTAGGTGTAGTCCAAACAGCTTTTCTGTTTCTAAATTGTATGGTTCACAATTATGCAAACCCTGCTTTAATTATATACTTTCTCTGACATTTTGCAGTATAAAAGTAGACATTTCTGGTTATCTTTAGAGGGGATACGAGTACTGTGCACCATAAAATAGACAATAGACAACTTCTTTAATTAGATCCTTCTCTTTTTATTGTGTGGATGATACTAAGAATGGTTCTGTCACCTTCTGATTCTGAAGAAAATAAAGGACTCCACTTTTAAAGCTTTTATTTTGGTAAATTGTGTTTTGTGCAATTTTGATCAGGATGTTTGTGTACCACTGAGAAAGCAGATACTAACAACAAACAGGAGAAACACAGGCAGTAGTGTATCTTTCCATCAACTCCTGCTAGTCATGACAGCTTTTGCTATGATGAAAAATATAATAGGATATATAGATAAAACTGGATTTCTTGTTTTGATTTTACATTTTTTACTTATTCAGTCAAGTGCACTGAAACCAAGCACAAAACGACTGACCTGGAGAGTTCAAATTTATATGTTTCTTTCAAAGTCCTGATTTCTCTCAAATATCTGCAAGAAAAAGAGGGAGCAGAAAGGGAAAATAAGACAATTTTATTTCTTTGCCCAGAGCCAGTCCCTAGGTCAGAGAATTCTTTAAAAGGCAATATTGCTATATTTCATATGGGATGCAATAAGAAAAGTAATTTCTATGGGCATTTTCAGGGTTTCAGGTTGAGTTTTGTAATTCCCATTGATATGAAAAGGAAGTTATGTTAGCAAAGCCCAATAATGTGCATTGGAAAACAGGAAAGAAAAATATAAAATAGAGCTGAATGAGAATGAAACAAAACAGCCACTGTGGATTCCAGCTCTAAAGAAACCCAAATACTTCCTGCTGCTTCTGTGACCCAAGGGATATGTAAACTGCAACCTCTATCACTCCCCAGTGGCCAAAGCTCTAATCCATGGAAGAGACTAAAAGAGGGTGGCTTTTATGAGGAGGAGGGTGTGAAGCAAGTTTGGACCCTCCTGTGGAAAAGAGGAGGTTAGAGAAGCAGATGTGTTTTTCTGAATCAGCTGTGACTAAGATCGCAAAATAACTTCATATAATTAATTCTCTCATACTCAATCACTACAGAGGAGGCTGAGTAAGGAAAGGAGTAAGAGAGCTTTAAGTCAGCTCTGTGCTACATTTGGTAAGCATGTTCAGGACTTGGTATGCTCCTACTATAAACCAATGGCTTCCTAGACAGCTTTCCATGCAATGATTTCACCCATTACCTGAAACCTGCCGCTCCCTGAATCATGTGCTGCTACCACTTTTCTTGAGACATCTCAGGCACTCATTGGACCTACTGCCCATTGCCAAGTTGATTCAATTAATTAAAGCAGAAGAAAACTCATTTTCCCAGAGGAAAAGAAACCATATCCTACTGGGACAGCAAGCTGAACTGGTTCAAAGAAGAGTTGTCAGTGAGTTGTCACTGGGGAGGGAGCGTGACTACCCCTTTTGGCAGCAAAGAACCATTAGCTTAGCTCAGCTGTACATACCGTCAGCTAGCAGTGAACTCACCAGCAATACCCCTTGCAGAGAATGTGTTTTCTAAGAGCCTTTTCATTCATTTTAAAGGGCATTTACATAGAGAAATAAAGAAAAAGCAGTAAATCAAATCAAGCTCAAAGAGCTTCTAGAAGCTCTAGTCAAAACACAGTTACAAAGGCAATCATTGCTGCTGCCTTCAAATAGGCAAGAGCTTGCAGCTTGTCCTTGCTTTGTAGAACAGGAAAATGCACTGGCTATTACTTTGCATTTAGCTCAGAACAACACACTAGGAGCATGGTGGAGCGCAGCTACTGAAATAAGGAGTAAAAATACCCTATATGCTTAAGCTCCCTCTTTATAATGAACTGGGACATCAGTTTGGTGTCTCCCCCTCTACATTTAGTAAGCTCTGCAGTACCCAGAGTGAGACAGGTGTTTCCGACATATTAAGCTCTGAATACTTTTAAGCAAAATTCCTCAAAACAGTTCAGGTTCAAAACAGGAGAAATTATACTTTATAAAATAAAACGCTAATTGTTCCTCAAAGCTCTCATTCAAGATAAACACACTCAACAGATAAAGCCACAGATAAATTGTTGGTTAAGGGAGGTAATTCCAGGGGGCTATTCCACAGCCTAATACTTACAGCAAGTTCTTTCCTCACACTTTGGGAACAACAACCAAAAAGACAATACAGATGAGATTTTAAAATAAAACCCATTTTAGGAGTAAAACAAAATGAACCAAATATAAAAGACACACAGTGATTTGCGTAATATAGAATGTAACAGTGTGACTCAAAAAATAAGTGAAGAAAAATTGAAAACTTTAAAAAATTAAAATGTAGTAGTACAAATACCATTTCAGTTTAGAGGCTTTTTAAGACATTTCTTTTAGTTCAATTTAAGGATCCTTCCTAAAATATGATACCTTTTTTTTTAGAAGCAAGACATGGAAATCCTAAAGTCTCTTAGATAAGATCACATTAATAAAAAAGTTTAAAATACAGATATTCAGTGTCATTACTATGTATAATTCTTGTAACCAAGAAAATATTTTTCCTAAGAAAGAACTGTGCAAGGAATCTGGAGGTATAGGAATACAAATGTTATAATCCAAATAAATTCATAGATCAGAAAGATACTTACAAGCAAATATTATCAAGAAGTACACAGGAACACAATCTGAACACTTGCTGAACAAAAAAATAAAGAAACACGTAGATGTACATTCCAAGTAACTCACCTGAATGAGTCAAACCCCCCCAACACATCTACATTTTCACATACATCATTGGGGCAGTATTTCATTCTGTATCAACAGCAAAGCACAGAGAAGTTACCTGAATGTAGCACCAGTCGCACTGTTGCCATTTTCTTGCATGTTTCTATTCATGAAACTGCCTGCTTTTTCATTCCTATTCATGCCAGCACTTAAGCATGTACACAGAGTTTATCAAATGCTCTTGAATTGAAAGCTGGAAGCACTTTCCCATCATTTTGTTAAAATCGTTACAGAGAATTAAGCAGGATTTCAACACAAATTATGCATACATAAACATTCGATATATTTAAAAACTAGACACATCTCAGTGAAGTAAGACCTATGGATACTAAAAGCCATACATGCATACAGCCAAGTGGAGAATGCACAAACTCAAGCCACTGGACGAGGGAGTGGAATCACCTAAGAAAGCTGCCATAAGAATTTTCCTGCCGTTGCTCCCCTTAAAAGTCGTGCTCCAAATGGCCTGTGACAGCTGCAGGGAGGTAATCAAATTATTCAATCTAAAATAAGTTGCTCCTGCTACAGTGAGAAACTCTTTGTATATGGGAATGGGACATAAAATGCAGAATGGCCTCGCAAAGTACAAGCAGAGTTACACGTTACCATAAAGGAAATGTCCCAGATGGCAGGGACTTTCGGTCCTACAGTATTCAAATATAGCTCCCCACTATTCCTCCTCACGCACCACTATCAGTGGCAAGGTCAGATCAAGTCATGGACGAAAGACATCCTTTTAAGGACAAGATGAACGTTTTACCAGTGGATAGAGAAAAACACATGTTGGAGCACTTCAGGCCTTGTAAGTTTACTGTGGTTGAACCACCCTCCAAATCTGGAGTTTAGAAGTGCTCCTGGATTCCTCTCCCACACTAAGCTAACACATCCCCCAGCTATGTTTTCTCCTGTGTTTGACTGGCTGAAAAATCCATCTTGTACTAACTTTTCTGTCTTTAACCATGTGATGACAGGAGTGCTTTTCCTGCTCAGTTTTGGAAATGAATCAATATCACAAATTATTGGAGGCTTTCCTCTAGAGCACTTTTACCCTACTGTTGCATAGAGGTATGGAGACAGTAAGGAAAGGTGTTGCAGGTAAAGGTGGCAATCCCAAGGTGAGACAGTATGGAAAAGGACTGGATTCCAGCCTTGCATTTATGATGGAGCAAATAGGGAGGCCACTTATTCTGGGGTTTTCCCACATGGTCAGGAACAGCACATTATTTTATGGATGGCCAGCTTGAGGCATTAAGATGTGATTATCTGCTTAATACCCCAAAGTATGAACTGAATAAAATCAGAGTAAGCAATTAAAAGTGGGATATATTTGACCTGAGCTTTGGGTGCTCCTTGTTAAATAGAAATGTCATCATTGTGGGTTTGTGTGCATAAGCCTACATGAGAGCCCTCGTTTGCATTCCAGCTTCACTGCTTCAACAGCTGTGAAGTTTGTAAGACACAGGATCTTGACAATCTCTAGTTAACAGAGGAAAGACATCCCACTGCCCCAATCACTTATATGAAGGGGTGTAAGAAAAAGTGCTTAGGGAGCTGATCCTTATTGCTAGTGAGTTCTTAGTTGTTGCTTTCCAGATCCACTCTTTCTTCACACTATGCAACTGGGTGATAGCAGACTATGCTGCCAGTCATATACAATTGCTGCCTTCCACCCCCCAGCCACCAGCACTTCAAAGCTGCATATTGGAACGAAAGATTAGTATAGAAAGATACATGTATTTTTATGTGACATCAATGCTTTAGAACATTCACAACAGTACTCCTGAATTCCCATGTCAGCTGCTGGTTACATATTCATGATCATAAATATATTCATTGTGGTTTTAGTTGTAAAATGTTCCTCAACATTTTAAAATGTTTTGTTATAAATCCACTTACTTACACTATACTATAGATAATTTACATCATTTGTCTTTTTGCAAATTTATAAGGTGTTACTGTGAAAAACAAGCCCATTGAGCAGACAACTGTCCCTGACCCTTTTACATAAGACCACTTTTATCCTTCTACATAGCTTCTAATTTAATATCAGAAACAATAAAATACATATGCAGCTGCCATAGTCCAGAAAAGGCAATGCTTTCCTGACCTTGAAAGTCATAGTTTGCTTGATAGACTGATATTTCAATCAAAAAGATTTTTTCTCCATGGTGGCTTGAAAAGATATTTGATACAGAACTGAACACACAGCACATCTTGTCTTTCTCCTCCTGGACTTTTCTTACACAATCTCCAAAATTCTTATCTAAGGTTCTATTCAAATACCGGAGGTGTTACAGATACCGTGGCACATGCTGCTGAATTACACTTCATAAAAGTTTTATTTGTTGATCTTCATACCTGCTTCACTTTTGGCTCCATATGCCTCAGGATCAGTGAGGCTATGTTAAGTAATTGCGGATATGGAGACAACTGACTTTCTACTAAGATAGGAAAGTCCTGTGATTATGGTGTATGAATGTGACCAGGAAATGTGCTTCAACAGCCAACAATGCTATAGATTTTCAGTCAATTACAGGCTAAGCTCTTGAAAGATAAGCTCAGAAAGCTGCTTAAAGATAGGTACTTGCTTTAGCATTTTCCTGCATGAGGCTTCATATCAGTCCCTCTCATCTGTTAAATGGAGGCGACATAGTTTCTTTACAGAGAGTTACAAGGGTGAATTTTTAAAGGTTGGTTCTTGTTTATATGGTCATTTCACGTTTCTTTAGCAAAGTTGAGGTTATTCCATGTCCTTTAAGACTGCTGCACCCCACTTGCATTCAGAAGATTATCATTATATAAGTAACTGGATTCTAACCACTATGGTCTCATAATTTCTTCATAAACCGAAGCATATGGTCTCCAAGAAGGAACATGAGTCTCCAGACTATTAGGCCAATGCCTTTTGAAAAGCTATGAGTAGGTGCTATTTAAGGCTCACTTGTTCTTCTCATCTTATCTCAGAGTGTCCTCTAAAGTTCTTAAAATCCTAGTATTCTATTAGACTCTGCAGGAGAATTTTAGCACTGGAAGGCTTGGATGTGACATGTTCTTACAACAGGTATGAATCTGGATTGCATTTGGATGAGCATCTTTGCCATGTCTACAAATATGAGTTCACATATACAGATACATAGAATTTATAGATATGTGAAAGGTATATATGTGCACAATACACACATACACGAATTATGTTACTGTCCCAAATTGGCCCAGTGGGTGAGAAGCAATGAGGTAGCTTCAAGTCAGATTTTGACATCAGCTGGAATTGTGAGGAAAATCTGTGACAGTGCAGGTGATTCTGAGTTCATTCCTTTCCAGCTTACATACGAATTGCGAGCTAAGGAGATCTTCAACTACTAAAACATGAGCAAGTAGCACAGCACCAGTTTAACCTTACATTTCAAAAGTGCCAGCAACATTATTTAAAGATAAGCATTCAAAAATGTACTTCCCAAGTCTTTCTTCTCTGTATAGAGGGACATTATAAAAAAAACACAGTTTCTGTAGCAGATTCACATCTGAGCTATCCATGTATACCCCTTCTATTTGTTATGGTGTCCATTAATCCAAAGCAAAGGAATATCAGGGAAGAATGACCTGGGCCATCAAGCTCAGTCCTTCAAAATCACATGCATGGAACTGATTTTTATTACTGAGAGGCTGTGGAGAACCTATTTCATCCCCATAACACTTAGCATCACCTAAAAACAAACATAAAATTAATAATAGAACACAAACAGACACTTGCTACAGGAATATGCCAGGAAAGATCACAGGCACTGTTGTGCCTTCCACCCCTGCAGCAGAACAAGGAAAACTATGGTCCAAATCTGAAGTTAACCAAGGAAAACTCTACTAACCCATAATAAGAGTAACCATGTCTTACAAGAGTATTTGCTTTGCTAAAGAAAGGCATCACTCACACCCAGTACTTGCTGCACAAGCTTGTACATGACAGAACATCCATGTTAAGCTGCTATAAAGGAGGAGGCTGGATGCTCTTCTTTCACATCCTATTTCTCCTTTATTGTTTAAAGACCACATCCCTTACATATTGGACATCTTTCTTTCAATATTTGGTGGAACTTACTGCTTATTGTGCTCCTACTCATTAAGAAATCCACCTGCAGATTTTGCACTCTCATTGTTCTTCCTACACTTTTGTGTGCAAAAGACTAAAAAAAATCTAAATCATTTCCCAGGCCCTGATGTGCAATCACCTCTGTGGTTGAACAATAGCGGTTTAGACAACACACACGTACATCTCTGCACATGAATTCAGTCTAAGCTAAAGAAAATCTGTAGAACAAACTGCAGTTGCAGAGAGAAACATTTGTGCATGGTGTCATTATCCATAAATAATGCCCTGAGAAGGTAAAAACATCAGGTTTACATCATCTAAGGGACTGTCACTGCATAGCACAATTCTACAGTGATGTGACAAGACTTGCCATTATTTGCTCTACTTCAACTGAAAAAGTCCTCTTTGCTCAAACTTTAATTGTTTTTTGATCTGTGAACTTTCAGATTTTCTCTACTGTGGAAATACAGATCAGTCTGGACATCTACAAAGAAGGAGAGATACACATGCATCATAAAATTAGCTCGTATCTGACAGCCTGACACAGATATTATGTTTTATTTATAAAAAAACAGTATATAATGGAAAATTATGTTTCACTATTGGTATATAACAGCCAAATGATGAAATGCTTGGATTCAAGCAGCAAGGGAATGGTGGCTTGCCATAGGTTCTAGATAATGCAGCTGCTTCACCTCTGTCTCTTAACATGATTTTTTATAATTCATGCTAGCAAAAAAGCAAAATTATTTAGTTCTGTTTTTTCACTGATACTATTGGGCTATTCCATAACCCAAATCCTGTAGCTTTAGATCCAGCAATGTGTACAATCACTGTAAGGAAAGTTGGATCACGACATTATATGAGACACAAAGCGATGTGTCGTAAGTGATAAAAGAGAAACATCACAAATATAATGTACAGAAAGGATTATTCTCCCTTGCAGATACAGAGCTCCTGAATCTCTTATTAGTGGTGAGGGATTAAAGTACACTATCTTCCAAAAAATGCCAGCTTAAGTAATGGTACCACTGTGCAATAAGGAAAATATATTGCCTGAAACAGAAATAGTTTCTCCATTTAAATGATTTTCCCTATACCACTTGAAGTAAAAAATAAATATTGGAGTATTAGGTAAACTGTATCAGTCCGATAAAAACATATTATTGAAATATATATGCTAATAGGTGAAGAACATCTTATTTATCTTAAGTTGTTGCAGAATCAGTCTCTACAAAACAAAGAATACAGTATATTAAATTAATTTTAGGATGTTAGAAGGACTTGATATTGAAAAGGAAAGAATATGCCTTACTAAAAATTTACCATGCTTTATTTTCACTTATCAGTATAAATATAGCCATCTTACTAAACTGAGATATATATATAACATTCCAATAATACTTACTATGATGAATAAAAGTGGACCAAAATCATCCAAATAACGATTGGGTTATGAATGCTGCACTGAAATTAAAAAAAAAAACAAAACAAACACACACACACACAAACAAATAAAAAACTAACCATACAGTTAGTATCTTGGATATGCCTTATTTTCTAGGATAAAGGGAAACATTCTGTCACAGCTCACCTCCGATACTAACCCCAGAAAGCAGCTAGCTGCCCAAGCCAATGATACTGGGCGAGTCCTGCCAATGTTGACTTTTTTTTAAATGAAACCCAAAGTAAGTAAATGTTCCTCACGTCTTGCTCTAAAAACCTAGTTAAGCAAGGAAACCAAAAAATTGCCTCAAAAGTCAGTCTTCCTTGCCTTCTCTCATATTCTAGAAACTTCAGGTAAAACTGTGGTTTTGAGACTGTTGCCTAAGTATGGTCTACATAGTCATACAGAGAAACACCACGCCAATCCTGTTACCGTCCTTCTTTAGTATTGTTATTTCAAGAATGCTTTGCAGTATGTTGATGGCGCTCATTGAATTTTTTCCGTCCTGCAAAATATATCCTCTTTTTTGTGTATTTGATTAGAGATACCCAGTCATAGGGAACATAAACTAAGAAGGAATAAGGAGCACTAAGTAAACCAGCCAAATTCCGCTTTCCTAAATCCAACAAGCAGTACACTCCAGCATCATCCAGTTAACTTCCCTGATCTAAAAACTTTTATTATCTGGTGTTGCCCATATAAATTTATTTTTTAATTGCTAATTTAAAGAGATCAGTTTGAACACACTGAAGTATTTATATAGGGTGAGCCCATTCTAAAGCACATGAATGACTTTGAGTTCCTTTCACTGGAAAGAAGAGACCCTTTACACCCATTGTACACTCAGATGCTGTCTTGTCTTATCACGTCCTTCGCTCTTTTCATGTTTTGCCTCTTCTGTTCAGATTCTTCATATGTTCCCTCTAATCATTAGTGTATTAAAACATTCCCTGGTCATAAACTTTGTAAGCAGAGCTACTCACTTGTAGGACAGAATCTAGAAATTAAAATGAGCCAGAAATGCTCTTGGAAGTCATATGAGAGTCTTCAGTTAACAAAAGAATAGGTATTATTTATTAACACATGTCTTCCTACAAGCCTCTTTTCTGGAATAGTCAGAAAATATATGCCAAGGAAGCCCCAAATGATGGATGCCCTGCAGGGACTAAGGGAACAGTTTTCAGCATTGTGTTCTCAAACTATTTTTCAATGCTAAACGGAACTGAACTTCCCTATCGCAGTGTTGACCTTCCCCTGTGGAAGGATGCGCATTTATATCAAGTAGTGCTAGGTAAGAACATGGCCATTGAAGAGATCATTCATGCAATTTTACCACAGATGAGTCTGAATTTCTGTTTCCACAAGTGAAAAGCTAGAGCTGTGTAACACTTTTCTGTACACTTAGTGTAAATTCTTGGAACTCATTATCTTTCACATATTGATACATAGGGTAGAAAGGAAAAGAAGTGAAAAGATAAAAGGTTGGTTTCCCTCAGTATAAGGAACCAGAAAGCACAATATCAGGATGCAGTGAGGAGTCTAGCCTCTGCTGGTAGCAGCTCAGATATCATATATGTTATATATGTTATTAACATGGGCATCAAGAGAGCCTAGCAGAAAGCTAAGATATACTTTTTTTTTCCCCTTCCAGGGAGAAGTTAAAAAAAAAAAACCAAGCAAAAACCCCAGCATTTATTCGCATGGAAAGACTACTGAAGCAGACTTCCTGCCCATTCTTGCTGAATCAAGTCCTGCATTAAGAGTTGGATTTGACCCTCAATTCTGAAAGCCCTCTATATGCAGAACTTCCATGCATAGCAAAACACAGTTTGAAGAGATACACAAGGTTTGAAGAACAAGACTTGAGACTGCCTTGTTTATAAAATAACCCCCTTCAGAAAAGCCAAGTGGAATTCCTTGGTTACACGCATTTTTCATGAACAGGATGTTGCTCAGATGCTGCTAAACAGTAATATTGCAATTCATCAATTAAAAGGAGTTGGTGTTGTCAACCTGAGTGTTATTTTGAGATGCATGAGCAGCTGCTCTGCTCTAGTTGATTACAGAAGCTGACATTTTTGCCACCATGTTGACTCTCCAGTTCCAGCATTTCAGCCTTAAGTGACTATTGAGTCATTTCTCAGGAACTGCAAGAAACAGCTAAGCAGATGCGCTCAGTCAGCCTTGTCAGCTTTTCCCTTGTGCAAATCCAAATGTATCAAAGTTTGATTAGCACTGTAGAGAAAAAAGACCATCTGCTAACAAACTAAATGCATGTCCCTTTGCAAAAAAGGAGCAAAGAGGTGTTAGATACCTGCACTGCTGAAATATAAAGAGAGAAGGAAGTTGTTGTTTCTCTCAAACAAATATGTGCCAAAAAAAATACAGTAAACTGTGAAACCAACATAGCAAAGGTGAAATCACACAATCAGAGCACTTTTTCTTACAGTCCATCTTTGCTGTACTGCTGTTGCATCCAGTTTTCAAATCAGATTAAGGAAATCCATTATTCAGTGGATAAAATGATCATGATTATTTTTTGTAGTTAATCCTAAACAATTTAGATTAAATTCCTAAGCCTGTATCTACTTAAATTCCTGTGGAAAGACTTTTGGAACACACTTTATAGCCATCTGCTTAAGTGGATGATGTAAGGTCACATTCAGTAGAATTCTTCAACGAAAGATAAAAAAAATCTTTTCACAACTCTTGATGCTTTTGAAACGTTGGTTTGGGGTGGACAGGAAAAAGAAAAAGAGGTACTCACATCAATTTTGTTTCTGTTTACCCAACAGCTATTGCTCTAAAAAGATTGTTAGCAAAACACAGAAGTTGGAGTGATATTTCATTCATGCCTGCAATATCTATTACTTCATGAAATAAATGACCCTGAGAAATGTCAGTTTATACATTTTAAAACAAGTTTTAATTTCAGCCTGTTGTCACAGTACAGAGCAATATCATAATTAATGATGTGAAACTGGTAGCTAAGATGTCATTACACACGGGAATGTCACAGTGAATCAAGTTAAACTATCTACTAAAAAAATTCAGCACTGGAATATTAGTTTTTATATGCGCAATATATCAAATAAATCTTTGACAAGCTACAGAAAAGGGTATAGATTAAATATGGTATGGGATGAGCAGATTTGGTAGAAAGCTGGCCCAGAATCTCAAAATGCCAGCAAATCAAGGCCTGTGGGTAAGTCAGGCTATTTATTTGCTAAGCTGACCTACTTCTGTTACACTTACCATTCTTCTGAATACCATTCACAAGAGTCTTTCTGTCAGAGCAAAAGACAATGTTAATTCATCAGAGCTCTGATGTCATTTCAAAGAAGGCTGCATACCTCCTGAAGATGTGTTTACAAACATTTCTAGGAAGTACTCTGAGCTGCTCAGAACACCTTTATCCTGTTATCAGCTGGCTTTTTCTAAATCAAATTAGCATTTACACCTAAAGATGAGGTGTAAAATCATATAAGCATTTACACCAGATTAAAAAAATACGTTCAGTTGTTATTTTCATTACAGAAATACACCTGTTAGCAGCATAAGTTACTTCTCATCTAAATATTCATGAACAATACAAAGTTTTAAGAGAGCATAACATAATTGAAACTGTATAATAGACTGGAAGTATGGTATCTGCTGGAACAGGTTAAGAGCCACGTAGTCCATTCCCCTTGTGTCTCTGTCCTCATAATTCCTATAGGTAGATAAGGAGGCATTTGGGCACACCTAGCTAACAAAAGTCCCAGCCCTTGGGGCAGAAGTGGAATTTACACTGGGAATCTGAGCTGTTGCTTTTATAAAAATAATTTGCAGTTTGCCATTATTCCTGTCTGCTACTAGCATGTTCTGATGCATAGCCATTTCAACAAATGAGGACATATAAGAGCTGTTGCTGCTCTTGTACGTGTCGGTGGTGTACGCATCGGTGGCTTTTTTTGTTCCATTTTGTACAGGGATTTTTTTTCCCTTTAATAATCTTCCTTTATTAATCTTCTCTTGTTTAAACTTGATTTGTGCTTTTGAACCTAATTTTTTCCCGTTAACTAAGGACTGTGCTCCTGTGGACAGTTTAACTAGCCACTCATGCTTAAGAGTTTTGCACCATCAGACATTGCAGCTACTGGAAGGTCTGATTGCAACCTGGGTATATTCCCAGGCTAATTTTGAACTGGTTAGTTCAGTCAATAACTTTAGTGAGGATTCAGCCCCATGGGCTTTCTCCTGCCTCTCCCCTCATATATCCAAACATTTCCATGGGCTTATATTTAGAAACCCACGATGCTGCCACTGCAATCATTAGCCCTTTTAACCAGAAAAAGCTCTTGGCTGCAAAGCTGTGTGTACAACAGTCCCTCCTCCACTGTAGTATAGATTCACCTTTAGGTAGTATAAATATTTAAACAGGATGTTTTGGGAACACCCTTATGGGGAGTGCTGTCTCTGCCTCTCTCTTCACAACTAGACATTTCACTTTCCTCTCATGCAACCCTGACTATCTGCATCTTACTCCCAGTCTGTATCTCCAATCTTTTGTACATGCACTCAGCCAGGTGCACCTGCAAGGAACTTATTTATACCTCTCGCTGAGGACTTCTGGCTCAGGGAATAACTGAGAGAGAGTTCATCAGCTCCACATTAGCCTTTCCTACCTTGAAACATAGTTCAACTCCTGGGTTAGTAATGTGATCGTGGCTTTGTGTGGAAGATTTGTACTAAAAGTAATGTTAATGAAATGTACACTACTGAGTGCTGGTGTGCAAGTAACTATACAAATAGATGCCCTTTTTTTTGTTAAAGAAAGTATGTTTTCAGCATTAACTGCATTTTGTTGTACACATTGGTCCATTTTTGTTATTGTCATAAGGGCTTCAACCTAGGCACTACTCATGCAGTCCTGTAGACTACTGAGAAGGGAGGAGAAAGAAGAATTTCCTATGCTTTTTTTTCTAGTCAGTTTTTAATATTTTCATAAGCCTTTACAGGTGTAACTGTTTTACAAAGATAAAGTAAGAATGGTTGTGTGTATACTTAAAAAAAACATTTCACGCTCTGCGTGCTGTCTCAGATCACCAGTTACCTAACTTGTACCCACTTATACTCCCAGGGTGTTTTTTCTTGTTCTTTCCTTCTATAAGAACCAGCAGTTAAAATCACCTTGGCTCTAATTTTAGGATACTAGCACCAAAGGAGAGACATAAAGAAAGGCAAGAGGATGGGATACAATAACACATCAACACTAGTATTGTCTGTAGGGAAGACTTGGTGCACTACTGTTGCTTTTCTCTTATCACTACAAATACAGGAAATGTAAATGTGTAGAAAAAGGACATACCCAAAGTGTAAGGCGTACCCCCTGAGTTCACAGATAGGATGCCAACCTCGGCTGATGTTCCCTTTCATACACCACAGTCCTTATTCCTTAAGGATGTAAGGACAGGATGAAGCCATTACTTCATTCTCCCTTCCCTCCTTCCTCTCTAACCTTTTAAATGGGGGGGGGGGGGGGGGGGCGGAGGCGGGGGTGGGTGGCACGAGGAATGTGCCTTGATTTGCACTACAATAGCTTTCAGGACTTAAGGCAGTACTGGGCAAATACTGGCCAGCCAGGCTTTTAGGATAGTTACTAATTCTGTACCTAAAATCGCTCAGTACAGGGCAGGAAAATGTGTTCTGAACTCTCTTTATTACCTGACTGAAGGCAGAAAACAAAGTACCTAATTGCTCACTGCAATAAAGCAAGCACAGAGAGTCTCACAAATTCAGTAAAGTTTCTATGGCACACCAGGGATAATGGATCATAAAAGTGTGCTATATATTATGCAGTATGCCTTTTCCTCAAATACCTTACAATTGTCCTATCTAGCAAAGGGTAAACTGGGAGTCATTTGGTTCAGGTGACTAGATGAAAGTGTGGCAGGTCACCTTGCCTATCTGAAGGCATTCATGGTAAAACACTGGCAGCACAATTTTGAAGGTGGGAGAGTGAAAGGAAATGAACAAATTCCCTTTGAAATTCAATGTTATTGAATTCAAATACCCGAGAGAAGGGAAGAGAATGGTCAATGTATAGAGGTCAGCTTTCTGCCAACCACTGCAAACCGGAAAAGTCTCAGAGATCAAATCATTCTCTTTGTATGCTGAGACACAGAAGCTCTGAGAAAATATTTAATAGTTATAAGATAAACAAGGATTAAAATAATATTGTATCAAAATCTTAACTATTTCAAAGTGCAACTGATGGCCAAAATAGGCAAGTTTGAATAACACCCTCAAAAAAAACCCAAAGAGCAAATCATGCCAGGACATAAAGCAAGCACTTACTGGAGTGTGTGACAGGTATATTATTTCTGTTCGTAAATAGTTCTGTAGCCCCAGCACCATGGTAAGGAGTTTACAGACAGAATGAGTAACAAGACCTATGCTGTGGAGAGCCTCCAGTCTCAGCTGACAGTTATAGAAACAGGGACAAGGAAGTGGAATAACAAGGAGGTGTGAGGATGCACATTTTCATTAAGTACCATTTCAAGAAACAGGAGAAGCCCGCATACCAGTTCACTGCTACTGAAACAAAAAGTCCTTCTCTACCCTCTCCCCATAGTTTTTGCCTCCCATCCTTACACCCAAACACACTTCCTGCATCAAATTCTCCTCTTGCTCCCAGAATCACAGAATGGTTGGAAGGGACCTCTGGAGGTCATCTGGTCCAACCCATGAACCTTCCTCCCCTCCTTCCTCTGAGTCAATTTCACTTACTAGAATGTCTAAAAACTACTAAAAAAACCCTGAACTGTTTGTTACTGTCGTAATGAGTTAGATCGAGTCCCAAAAGGGACCACTGAGGTAAGATCTCGTGTAAGGGTGTGACCCCACAACTGGGAGAGAAGAAACATGAGCAAGACTCCTCTCTCTGAAGGCAGCAAACCATTACTTGAGTTCAACTGCACATACAATCATCCCATCCTCTCTGCTCCATGCCTTATGGAATATTGCTACATTATTTTTAATTTCAGATTTTTTTTTGTTGCCAGTAAACTAGCTGAGCAGGTGCAGGGAGGTAGTGCATTATGTCTCTCTCTGAAAGTACACTTTCAGGAGCACTTTCATTCTGCTTTGCCTTAGGAACTCAACTCTGGCAAGGGAGACATCTCAGCCACATTTACTGAGGCTGCCAAGAGGACTGCAAATGAGAGATTAAAGATCCATGAGATTTGTCCCCCTAAATCTCATAGGTATTTTCAAAAACCCTGTTGTAGGATTCTTGAGGTTATTTTCCTCTATTAACGTTTTTATATCTAACCTCACTGTTCTTTGAGTTACCTCAGTAGAGGCACTTCAACATATTTGCCCTGGTGGTGTGCTTCTGATGTAGCCAAACAATGAGGGATTTCACTGAAAGCCAAGCCAAAGTAGGTGCTATGTTTGATACAGCATGACTCTACTGTCGTCTGTGAGGGTTTCTTTCCTTTTGATTCCTTTGCTTTAAAGATGTATGGGTGTTTGGTGGGTTGTTGCTGTTGTTTTAATCAATTCCCACTACAATCTTTCTTTTTCCATAACCAAAACGTATTTTAAGGGAAGCAGAATTTTAGGCAAGTAAATTTAATTCTGCCTTGCCCTTGATTCAAAATTTATTTTCCACTCCTTTTAAGAGCATAACACTGGGCTTTCAATTCCATTTTCAAGCCAGTCTCAGACAAGTACTAGTTCTTACCCTTTCCCAGACAGGTGGCCAGCTGAGAGATTTTGTAGCATTAGTGTTCAACTCATTAGACTTCCTTCAAGACTGAGTGATTTCTGGGAGGGGACTCAGCCTCTGTGACCTCCCACTGCACTGTACTTTGCTGCTAATAACTCCACCATCAGTCCCTGAAAAGCAATTTTACATAATCTTCACTGGGCAAAAGGAATTACAAGTATTCTGCGTGTTACTCTACTTCTGTCGTCAAGTTACTATGTCATTTACATTCTAACTTAGTATTTGCACATGCCTTTATCTACATATACATACATATGCGTGTGTGTATATATATTTGTATGTGCATATGGACTGAAAAGACATCTCAGTTAATAGACTATGGTGCCAGCTTCAGAAGCTTATCCAAAGAATATTAAAATAGCAAAGGCATCTAATAATATATAATGGGAAGGTCAAATTTGAGTTGAGTGTATTAACAATTTATTCAGCATGTCACATGCATTAATCTATAATAATCCTAAAAGCACAAGATAAGAATGACAGTAGTGACTTGGATGGATACTGCACTGACCTCTGACTCCTACTTTGTTAGGTCTCAGTTACAAACTGTGCACTGTAAGTTCTGGAGGCTCCAGCTGCAGCTGTTTAAAACATAAGGCTCATTCTCTTGAAATTACCACCAGTTTCTTGCAGAAGTTGCAGAAGGGATCACATCAGTGCCTTAGTTGCCTCCAGCATCTAGAGCACATTGCCGCCTGATATGAGGTCAGCGCAACCACTTCAAATTGGAGCAGCTGAAAATTGGATACACATTACTTCAGCTGCTCCTACCAGAGAGGTGGTAGCTCTTAGCTTGAGGGCAGTTTGTCTTAAACTACCACAGCTAGACTTCTCTGATTGCAGGAAAATTGACAGCAGTTTTTGGTGGTGTTACATTACAGCGGGTGACTGATGATACTCGGATCTATCAAATGCATGTTTTCAATTAAGAATATCAGTGGGTTCTACAAAAGATTTTAATGTTAACATGTATGCTGTATTTGAGGATACTTTCCCTTTTGAAATCAAACATGGGGAACTCTTCTCTGCCAGAAGAGCTCAGGGGTCGAATAGGATCATCCCTTTCTCAAAAGCTTCACATTTCCCACTCCTGTGTGCATTACCGTTTAGCAGAGCTGAGCAGAGTCTTGCATGTAGGTGTCAGGGCTGAAGCTGGGGTTGCCTGAGAGAAGCTGGAGAGGAACTGAAAGAACAGTGGATGTCAGGTGTAGTCTATGAAGGAAAAAGCAAGTGACTGAGCAATAAATGAGAAATCATCAATGGGAATAAGTATAAGTCAGCAAGGAAGAACAACAAGCTGTCAAAGGATCCTTTTTCGATAGTGAATGCTGGTATTTCCACTAGCTTCACTGCGATAAGTCATGAATAGTAAGCAAAAATGGTTCCCTCTGAGATATTGACACCTAATTAAGTTTGGAAATCCAGACCAGTGCTACAGCAAAGAAAGCAAACTCACCCTCAGGCTAAGCATTGTCTTTCTATTCCATCCACCTCCTTTCACAAGGGAAAAAAAATGGTGTCTGACTTGAGTTCAAGAGTCGGACAGGCAGTTACACTTAAGTGCTTGGAAGAAATGCACTGTGCAGTTAAAGCTGCAAAGGAGATATGGGGATTATCACACAGCTTTGGATCGGCAGTGGTGAAGGCAGGGGCAGCCCAGGTAAATGTCTGCTCTGGCATTTCACAAACCTAATGGAAAGATGCAAGGGAGAGAGAGCCTCTCACCTTTTCGGAAAGGCATAGTTAGAGAAGGGATTATTACTCAGGAGAAAGCAACAAAAAAATGTTTGTAATATATGCTGGTAACTGAAGAGCTACTGCTTAATTCTGTTCATAAGTTTATTAGCTTCTAAGGGAATTTAAATAAGTTAGTGAGGTTTAACAGTCCTCTGAAAGATGAGTCCATGTATAACCTTGTATTTCATAATTAAAAATCTCTTTGATCTGTAAAACCCAGAAAATTGATTATAGTAAATTACAATCTGAACAGCCAACCACTTGATGGTATGAATAATGCAGGAAAACATCAAGACCAAATTTAGCATGTCTGCGTAGTCTACTGAAGATGTGAGGCAATGGAGGTCTTAGCTGCATAAATGAGAAGCAGATGCTATTGAAGAACAGGAATAACGTCATCATCTGCTTCCCCTTACTCCTCATTAGCACTATCCACAGAGTAGCAAAAAGTGCATAATTTTAGCAATAATGTGAATTGTATAATAATAATAATAAAAGAACGCTTAATCCTTGAACTGGGCTGAATGTCTAAAGAAAAAAAAATAGCCAAAACATTGAGACGAAAGAATCCACAAAAGGATTAGAAGAAAAAAGGAGATTAAATAGGTAAAACAAACTGGCCTTATTGTGGCTAAGAAACATAAACAGGGTCAAAGGAAAGGCAATGCAAATAAAATAATAGCTCAACCTAGGACAGATTGACATGAGATATTTTTACTTCAGTAACAAATTATATTAATTTATTTAGATTAAATATCGGATATGTTAATTCAGTAACTGAGCTAGACATAAACAAATATAGGTGTATACAAGCCAAAAGCATATTAATATTTAAATGTAAAAATCTTGAATCTCCACTTTGCTCCCTCTCATCTCCCCTCTTCCAAAAATCAGTCCCTTTTTCCCCAAAAATAATATTTCAAATTAGAAAGAAAGGAGTTTTCCGTTAAGGTCATAAAGTCAAAGATGAACCAAGGGAAATAAAGTTGAAGAATACAGAAAAGAGAGTTTCAAAGGCAATAAAAATATGAAACTATTTTAAAGCAAGAACATCTAAATACTACACCATGTCAAGGAAAGAATTAATTACTATATCTCAGGCCATTCTGAACTCTACCAAGACAATAGTTGTCCTTTATATTCAAACCATTATCACACAGAAAATACCGTATCCTCAGCCTTTTCCCTGTTATTGAGCCATTCCAAACCAGAGAGCTATGCCATAATTTGCTCTATACAGGGAAATGATAAAATAATATTACTTCATTCAGCACTCTTTCCATCCCTGGGTAGCCTTCCTATGAACCCTCATGGAGAGTATATGCTACAAATCCAAGCTTTTCATAAAAATGTGCATAGATAATCAAGCCAAGTTGTGAAAGTAGTATTATACATGGGAATCACATCTTTATCAGCTTTAACTGATTTTGTTTCTTAAACAGGCTCTATTTAAGGATGTTTATAAGTAATTTTTCTCTACAAAGGTGAAATCTTGAAAGATAAGCTATTTGATCTTAGACCTAGCTCCTAAACAGAAAGCTTGATGAAACACCTTTTTTGTAAGTGACATGAGACCATTAATTGTTGTTATATACTTCACATTTTGTCAGCAGTTGAATGTTGAATGACTTTAAGGTGTAATAGATTTTTCAGTAAGTTACTGTTATGGAAATTCAACTGAATTTTCCCTAATTTTTTAGCATAAAGAATAACAGAAGGTTTGTTGGATTTTTTTCATTTAGATAACATTATGCGCTTGTGTAACTACTTACATTACTTCTGGAAGGTTTCAAATTCATCACTTCCAATGTATGGTCGAATATATGTACTTACATTTGGATAATACAAATCATCCTATTTAATCCCATTCCTTGGACCAAGGGCACATTTTTATTTCAGTGTAACTAGTAAAGGCAGGAGACATATGCCAATCTTAATGAATGAGACCAAGGTGAAAATTCACCTCCATTTTTTCTTCAGTAGGATTTTACACTTGGCTAACTCTGTTCAACTGGCTCTCTCAAAGGAAACATATTATTTTGCACTGAAGACATAAAACTATTTTATTAAACAGACCAGCTTGCAAGAAAACTTTCATAATGTCTACAGCAGCTTGTATTTAATAAGCCAGAAATCTCTTTCTGTACATCTCTTTTTAGTGTTGATTCCAAAAATAATGCCAGATAAAATCTTTCAGAGCTCTCCACTATTCTTTCTCCCTCTCTCAACCAATCTTGTAATTTATTTTTTTATTTCTAATGACTCAACTCTATACATTAAATACATTCCATAAAATAATAATACCTGTAAAATTAAAAATCAGTTATTGAAGGCAGTATCACTTTTTAGTGACTAAATTTCTGTAACAGACAAAAAGCATCCTTTTGTGTTCCTCCAAAATCATGGGAAGTCATGACATCATAGCTGTTAAAGAAAAATGGGTCACAAAACATCTAATTCAACCAAAACCACCACACACCATCCTCTACCTAGTATCCTACCATGTGGCCATGTAATCAGCACTAAAACCAGCACTGTGTTCTAGCAAGAATACTAATATGTGCTACAGGTAATTTTGATCAAGTCTGGTAACTCATATCCTATATTCAACTACAGGAATATTCTGTATACATGACTAGAATTTTCCATCATGGGGCAGAGCAAGGTCAAACTTCTACTGTAGCCCTGCATTTTCTAAGTATCATCTGTTGCAGTCATTTGATTGCAGCATATACAGCACACAGTCAAATAAATAAGGGGAGCATTAAGCAAAAGCCAGATAAGAGGTGATTGCTGAGAGCTGTGAACTAATGATAATGCTTTTTTCCTGTTTTTCAGTGATGTACTCAGCAGTATACCTGCAATAACTAAAGGAGTAGATAATCCCCCTATCTTCTTGTAGAATCCAAATGATACCAATTATTGTCAGAGGGCTACATTTTTAGTCTTACAAATAGCATCCACTGATTTCAATTTTTCCCTCTTAAGAATGCCAAAAATAGTGGCGTCTCTTCTACACTTTTGTTGACATTGCAAATCTATGTCTGCCGATACTATATCAATGTGATAGCTTTTCTAATTGGATATATTTGTGGGAGGAGGAAGCATCAGTAACAGAGAGAGACACAGAGAGATACATATTCAGAGGTGAGCTAGCAGAAACACTGAAGCTGAATTTTCATCAGTATGACAGGAGCTCTGCATCTAATTTCCTTGAATATGGAAAATAGAAAAATTTTCCTTAAATATGTGGTTTTTTAAAACAGATGAACATTCAACTAAATCAGATGCTGTAATTATTTTTTTTAATCAGTCTCAAAACATCCATTGAGAACATTTAACTAAATCTCTGAAGAGACACAAATTGTTTGTGAAGAACAACAGAGAGACTGAGATACAGCCCACGATGGGCAACAGACAGTGACCCAGGCAGTCAGAGGCTGACCTCTTCATAGCCTACAGGCCTCCCCACACTCACTATCATGACTGTGAAAAGTGTAGTAACTTTGCCATAAATAGAGCTTCTATGCTGGCTTATTACATCAGACATTGTACGAAGACTAATATCCAACTATACAAAATGTCTTTAACTCCTCATCTTATTTTAATGGAGTAGAATAACATCAATGGCCTTTTCCTCATGTATGGATCTACAGGAGATACAGGTGTCAGGTAAGGAGTCACAGAAATTGTTCAGCCCATGACTCACTAACTGCACCATTCACGGATCTGGACCTCTGCCAGTCTCTTAAAAAAAATGGTATGTCATTTTTTGCCTAGTATTAGTAGAGAAAGATGCTGACACCAGAGGTTGACAAGAAAAAAAACAACACTACCCCAGCCCCAGGCACAGCAGTAAAAAAGTATGGGGCAGGACAGTCAATTTGTCAAAAGTACAGTTAACTTGAAATGTCTCGCTATATTACCCCAGATACATCACAAGGTTCAGGCTAGAAAAAAAATATATATCTTTTAGCACTGTTTTGCCAAATGAAGTAGCAATTAATGGCTCAGAAATTATAGCTCTATACCAGGTTATGGGAGAACAAGATCCTATTTACTGCTCAGCCTGAGGTATGAAGGATTCAAAGCTCATACTTTTCACTGACCAAGAGAATATCTTGACCACTGGCTAAGGGACCATGAGCTCAATCTCTTGCTGTGCAAGCTAATCCATTTTGTAAAAGCTACAAGTTCAGTGGCAGCAGGAATAGTGCCCAAGCATCCCAACTTTCAAAGAAGTGTCTTATAGAGATATTTTTAGACCACTCTCAGCACCTGTCAGATTGTATAACACAAATTTTCATTATAAAACTCCATCTTGTCATCTTAAAACAACAGGACCTTGATTAAGTCTTGTAAAGTTAAAGAACAAATTGATTTAAGTCAAAGTGTCTCCTCTTTTCCCACCAACATGCATAAATCAAAAATTTCAAGGCCTATCATCCACCGTAGTGTGTACAAACAAGGTAATTTTCAAAGTTTACAGATAGTATTTTTCAAACATTCTTTTAGCACATTTTGCTAGGGGGGATGACTGAAAAAGCAGCAGCACCTATAAAGGTTAGTCACAAGTTATTAACAAGTGGTTATTTTTGGTTCAGGAGTTTCCAGCACACAGGCTTTGTAAGGTCAGTGTGAGCACAGAGCTATTGTTTAGTTGATAATAACATTTCCATGAGAGTGTCATTCAGTTTTCCTGAGTGACTTCTCACAGATCCAGAGGGATATGTTAAAATTCTTGCCTCACTGCCTTTAGTTCTGCTTCATGCTAAATTGATCCCACACTGTGGCGTTCCTGCCAATAGCACTTTTCCTTACAACAAACATCTCTAAACTTAAGAGATAAAGTCTCTGTTTGCTGCTGTGATGCTCCTTGAATTTCTGTTTCAGATAAGAAACTTCTGAATCAGCAAGAGATTTTATATGTAACTACTGGAGACAAGTTTCAGGGGAATATCCATATTCCCTTTCACAGAAGTATTTTTTGTTGCTTTGACTCTCGCAGTTTGTACCTTTTATTAAAGATGGGGATTGCCTAAGATTTAAAATCTTAGAGAAACTCCAGATTATTTTTTAACTGCAAGCATTTCCATTGTTGAACTTTTTCAAAAAAAATGTCATATAGGTACAGCTGTCAGCTTCCTTTTGTTTCTGTATTCCTACGCCAGTGAAACTGTGCATATCACCTCATTTCACGACACGCATATACCTACATTTCATATCTAACATGGACCACCAAATCTCTCTAGTATGGTTACAAGAGTGCACATTTTGGGCATGACTACCTATGCCTTGAAGCAAAGAAGTAGAAATGCACACACTGTACCTGTGACAAATATAGGGGTAGTAAGTAACAGCATTGTGTCCCTGACTGGGTACAGAGGCTGCCCAGAGAGGGACAGTGAGAACAGAGGCTTAGCAGTTCTTTCTAAAGTTGTTTTCCAAGCTCCATCGGCAGGCCTCAGGAAGTGGTCCAGAGGAGGTTAAGAAAACAATATAATCTGTATAACTCTTTTTAAGGTTTCCTGATAGGGATGATATATGCTTAATAAATAGTAGGTGTTAACTTCATTTCTTCTGGCACAAGCCTAATCGCTCTTGTATTGGAAGAGGATCAGATCAGGGAATACTTAAGCAAACTGGACATATGTTAAGTCCATGGGACCTGATTGTATGCACCCATGCATGCTGAGGGAGCTGGCAGATGTCATTGCAAGGCCATTCTTGATAATCTGAGTGATCATGGTGACTGGGAGAAGTGCCCAAAGAATGGAGCAAAGCCAATGGCACTCCTATCTTTAAGAAGGGCAAGAAGGAGGATCCAGAAAACTACAGGCCAGTCAACCTCACCTAAGTCCCTGGAAAGGTGATGGAGCAGCTAATCCTGGAAACCATTTCCAGACACATGAAGGACAGAAAGATCATTAGTTCACCAAGAAGAAGTCATGCTTGACCAATTTGATTAACTTTTATAATGAAACAACTGGCCTGGTAGATGAGGAGAGAGCAGTGGATATCATCTACTTGGACTTCAGAAAGGCCTTTGACACTGTCTCACATAAAATCCTCATAGACAAGCTGTTGATGTATGGGCTGGATGAGAAGACAGTGAGGTGGATTGAAAACTGGCTGAATGGTCAGGCCCAGAGGGTGGTAATCAGTGACATGAAGTCTTGTTGGAGGTCAGTAACTAACAGTGTACCTGTGGAATTATTGCTGGAGGTGACTTAGAAATTAAATCTATATTTGCATTTTTAGGAAAGGTACAACTTTGAAGAAACTTTTAGGGTAGAGTGTGGTGGTCATGCAAGGGTTCCATCCCACGAAAGTTCCCTAGGCAACCTTAGGTGTTGGCAATGCCAGGGGAGCTTGGTGTGCTGACTCTAAGAGAAACGGTACAGAGGGTGGAGTGGACACACCGCAGCCAGGCTCTGGAAGGTACAGGCTCTTCCAGGGAACTGGAAGGTACTATGGAGCAATGAGATGGAGACTCACCCTGATAATTAGGATACCTGGTCAAAGACAATGCTACTGTACAAAGATACAATAACCTATTTAGTGTGTGTAATGGTGTGTAGTGGAGTACCTGGGAATGGGCCCACAGTCTGTCACCTTTTGACAAAATACTATCCTTGGGTGAACTTTGCTTATTATAATCTCATTATAATACTAAAAAACACACCTCCATCCCAAAGCTACCCACCTCCAAGGTGTGACCACCCCTCACTGAGCCTGTGCTCTGAATTTTTCTTGGTTTATACCTTTAAAAGCAAAGCGAGAAACTTTTACACCAATTACGACAAAGAAATATATGACTAGAGTCACTCAAGCTCCACCTGTAAAGTAAAAATAGTATAAAAAGGTTTAAGAGAGGAGAGATGTTAGGGAAGATACCATTGCAGACCTGCTCTGACATCTGGGATCATTTGACGGGCTGAACCTCTCTTCCCCCCAATAGGGACGCCTTTGGGTAAGATTCAGACACTTGGCTATACCAAGTGTCCCCCCCCGGGAGATTTAGTAACCTCTATAGAGTTGTTTTGTGATTTGATGCGCCTGTAGCCGGCTATATTTCTCATGTTAACACTTGGCTATACCAAGTGTTTCCCCGGGAGATTTAGAAACCTCTATAGAATTGTTTTGTGATCTAGCGCGCTTGTAGCCAGGCTATATTATTCATATTCTTGTTATTTGTACCACCTTTGTGGGCAGTAGTTCTATCACCGGCAATCCGAAAGAACTTGTGCATCTGTTGCTTTAATAAACTACACTATTCATTAATCTAGCAGTGAGAGTTCTCATTGAACATGACCAAATTCCTTAAGGGTGGCCGTGATAGTTCATGCAACGTGGCTAGACTGAAAGTGTATGGAGTTACAAGTGCATCTGTAATCGTTGTATATAAAACACGATCGGACTTGTAATACAGGAAATTGGGCATCACTCAGAATCTCAGCCTAGCCGTCCCCAGCCCTTCTGATATCTGAGGACAAGCTGGAAGGCAAGGGGGTTTATTTTCTGCCAAATTGCTCAGTCATTTAATGCAACAATGCCCCAGGGGTCAGTACTGGGTCCAGCCCTTTTGAACATCTTCATTAATGATCTGGATGATGGGGCAGAGTGTACCCTCAGCAATTTGCTTGTATTACAAAACCAGGAGGAGTGGCTGATACGCCAGAGGGTCATGCTGCCATCCAGAGTGACCTTGACAGGCTGGAGAAGTGGGCTGACAGGAACTTTATGAAGTTCAATAAGGGGGAAGTATAAATACCTTCACCTGGAGAGGAATAACCCCATGCACCAATATATGCTGGGGGCCACTGTATGGGATCACCCGGCTAAACCTGTTTCAGAGCACCAAGGCGAGATGCAGGGAGTTGTGATTCGACTCAGCTTTGTCTCACCTTGACAAATCCTTATCTATGCAGAGATGACCTGGGGGGAGCTGTGGAAACGGTTCAGCCCGGGGTTGTCTGAACACTGCCGAAACCCGAAACCCGAATGGAGCCTGAATGATCCCTTAACAAACAAAATGCCCTGAGTACCATTCCACCACTATTCAGTAACTTTGTGTGCTAGACATCACTAAATTACCATATAGACTAAGGAGCCGAGCCATCAAGGCACCAGAGATAAACATTCGTGCATAAGCCTGCCCCCACCCATCAAATCAGGGAATAAAAACAGTAAGGTTTGGGCAGAAAAATGGGGGAGAGTCGCTTTTCCAAGGATACAGCTGGCCTGTAGGAGATTCTTTGCCCCTTGTCCAGGACGCTGTACAAGGTAATTTCCGAGGGATTGAGAGGCCTTACCTGAGAGAAAGGGTAAGTGATTAAGAAATATACGTATGGTATTTGGCATGCTTTAATCGTGATTAGTGCACTCTTTTTTTAAGGTATTAATATCTAGCGCGCTTGTGAATTGTGTATTTAATTGCAATAGTGCATTCGTCCATTGTATCCATAAAAGAACCTGCAATAGTGGTGTATTGGACCTGTGAGTGAAGTTCAAATAAATTGTTAATTTGAACCTGACAGTGAAGTCTTTCTCTCCGTCACAGCCACCCAGCTGGAAAGCAGCTTTGCAGAAAAGAACCTGGGGGTCCTGGTGGACACCAAGTTGAGCATGAGCTATTAATGTGTACTTGTGGCAAATAATTGTAATGGAAGGCTGGGCTGCATTAGGAGGACTGTTGCCAACAGGTTGAGGGAGGTGATCCTTTCCCTCTAGTCAGCACTGGCGAGGCCACACCTGGAGTGCTGATTCCAGCTCTGGGCTCCCCACTACAAAAGAGACATGGACATACTAGAGAGAGTCTAGGGCCACAAAGATGATTAAAGGACTGGAACACCTCACATATGAGGGAAGGCTGAGAGAACTGGGACTGTTTAGCCTAGAGAAAAGAAGACTCAGGAGGGGTCTTATTAGTGTGTATAGATACCTGAAAGGAGGGTGCAAAGAGGATGGAGACAGGATCTTTTCAGTGGAGCCCAGTGACAGGACAAGAAGCAATGGGCAGAAACTGAAACACGGGAGGTTTCCTCTGAACATTAGGAAACACTTTTTTACTGTGAGGGTGACTGAGCATTGGCACAGGTTGCCCAGCGTGGTTGTGGAGTCTTTATCCTTGGAGATATTCAAAAGCCGTCTGGACATGATCCTGGGGAACCAGCTCCAGGTGGCCCTGCTTGAGCAAGGGGATTGGATCAGATGACCTCCAGAGGTCCCTTCCAGCCTCAAACATTCTGTGATTCTGTGTAAAATCTCCCAAGAAACAGGTCTAGAGGAATAGCCACTGGGCCTCTGTCTTCTCCCCTTTTGTCAGATGGAGCAGCAAGCTGGCATGAGGAAGAGGTCCCTTGAGCCATGGGAGGTGCAGGAGATCTTGTAGAACTGAGCTATGTCTGTTATATTGTAGTTATTTATAGAAGAACATATTTGGCAAAGGAAGATACCCCTTTCTTTTGATTATGTTCAAGAGAATCAAAATAGCATTATAACAGAAAAGCTGCTCCATTCTTAATCATTCCATCAGAATGAGTATGCCACAAGCACTCCATAATTGAATTAGTCTAATGAATAAATGTAACAGTGCAAATCCAGCTACTTTCCCCTTATTAAAGAATTCTGATTATCTTCATTATCTTTAATATGAATTCTGGACAGATAAAAGAAATAGAATATACAAATTAATTACTTGCTTTCCCTTTGTGAAATTAACTTTTCATAATTTAAATGTTTCAAAAAATGCAATTATTACATATCTTGTCTTAATACATTCAGTAAAATTCAAACCCTACAGAAACTATTAGAAAATCCTCCTTTAACTTCAGTCAAATATCATTCTAAAAATTAGCTCCTTCCTTTTTCTCACAGAGCATTACTTTATAGAAATTAGTTTCATTAGTAAGACAAATAGCTGTAACAGTATCACAAGAAACGCATACTTGAGAGAAAAGAGCAAAAATCTGTGTAAAAAGAAGACACATTTAGGGCTTGACAGAGTACCTTTTTGCATACGGCACTGTACTAAAATTGAAAGAAATGTTTGCTTTTACTATTTTTACAATACAAAAGAAATCTTTGCAAGTAGACAGCAAGTTACCGCACACATAACAATTGTGAGATTTCTGCTTGGAATGTTTCACCTGTTGTTTTTGTTGCTATGGATGTTCACATTACGTGTAAAATAACAATGACACCTGGAGCATTATGTCATGTATCTTACCAAGGAACCTGCATATTTTTTGTTCTGACGAAAAATCACCTCTGTCTTTTTTTTTTTCTTTTTTTCTTTTTGAAGGAGCTCACTATAGGATTAATGAACTGGCAGGAAAAAAAAAATCAAATGGTGACGTATTTAAGCTTCATTTTTTTCATTTCACATTGCTGTAATATACATGACACTGTGCTTCTTCCCAACATCATAGCACTAATTTACTAGTTAAAGATATGATATTAGAGAATTTCTCTAAATGGAACTGCCAAATTAATATTCAACAGATATTCTACCAAAAAGTCCCTTTACAACGTCGGAAATTTCTAGCAAAGTCCTAGCAAAGTCAATGGAAAGACAGGTGTTTCTGAAGATTGCCATAGGATGGTCCAGTCCACTTCAGTTACATGTTTGCATGTCTCATTGATTGTATAGAGTTGACCATCTGAGATGCTCCTCAGTAGCTGAACTCAGGATAGTAAGATCTCTCTCACACTGGGTGCAAACAGAGAGTGATAAACTCCCTCCCAATATCCATATGCTTGTAAAAGCAAGAAGGAAGCCTGACCTGATGCAGAGCATCAACTGACATGAAAGTCATTTCCACCCTGTCTCTATCATCACCTCACAAATCAACAATTTACCATTTATTCTTATTCGGCTCCCTTCTCTCCAAGCTATTTGTCAAAGTAGATGGCATTTTTTTTTCTTCTGCGAATATCTAGACATTGTATTCTCCAAAGCTCCAAATTTAACCTATGCCAAAATCAGCTTAGCATAAGAGTTTGATTTCCAGGGTCTTAGTCCTACCTGGCAACTGGCTAAAGCACTGGTATTTAAGGATCCCACTGAAAATGCTATTGAATCCATTAATGCTGCAGGAACAGAAAACCCTACTGAAGGTTTCTTCCCGTTAATGAATAGCATACAACTTATCGCTCTGCTCTTCATAATGTAGGATACAGGCAGCCAGCATAAGTGACTAGCTAGTACCGTTACATACCTTTTCAAAGGCATTTCCCTTCTTGTATCTTACAGAGCTATAAAAAAAAAAGGGGAACGGATGTCTCTCCTCCCACCATTTGCATCCCAAGAGAACAAGTATACAACTCAAAAAGAAGATACTAAGTTATGAGATGTGAAGGGGGTCCACATTTGTTTAAACCAGCCTACTCAATCCCCCAGCAGTGCTGGGGAGTTGTAGCCACTGTCTGAAAAATGATCTTTAGACCTTTATTCAAGGAATAGCAGTATCTAGAAAAGTCTGTCAAAAAGCGCCAGGATGACAAAGTTCTCCAATGTCTTGCTCCTTTTCCTGTAACTCCGGAAGATTCCTGATGAAAATCATGATGGCTAACACTAGGATAAAAATATCACAATTTTTTCCCTAGTTTTTGTGTATATTTATTCTGGATCTCAGAGTTTCTTCCTCTTGTGGCAGCTTTCCACAGAACTAGGTCCTTTCAAGTTCAGCAATGGGCAGAAGGACAATCATGAATGAGGGCCCATTCTACTTTAATTAATTGCTTATTTGGTTTCTTTCGGGTGCAGGGGAAGTGAAGAGATAAGCAGTTTACTTTAACCAAATTCATTACCTTCATAATCCAAAATTATCAGATTACTTCCCTTATGATTAAGGCAAAACTATTGTCAGTATCACTACTAATATGTTTTAAACTGTTCTTGAAAGTGTTTCTAAACTAAATGTAGCACTAATGCTTGAACTCCAGGCTTTATCCCAGCAAAATTTGTAAGCCACTGCTGTCTCACCCAAATTAGATCTATGACTGGCTTTTTCCTCAGCTGCATCAGGTGGTCATCAGATTCTCCTTTAAAACAGTAGTATGTCTGAGATCGATATTAAATCTTTGTTTTCTTTGCTTCTCTGCTGCAATATAAAATCAAACTGGGAGAACAGAGAATGAGCTGGAACACAAACAGAGGCTCAGATTTGGACTGAACATGTTACCATGGAAGTGAATGGGACCTCTCTTAATTAGACAAGAACCTGTCTTGGTTAGAGGACACCCCAGAAACATAGTACCTAAAAAAGCTAATTGAAGAGGCCTTTACAGCCTCTAAGTGAAACACGTGCTTCCCACTGCTAGAAGTAGTCACCACTACAGTAGTAGTTAGTAATTCAAAGACAACTGGCATAAATCATGTTAAACCCATGGATTGCTTACGGAAGCAGCCGCCTCATCTGTGCTCCCACAAGCTCGTTTGCTGAAGGACTGATGATTTCCCTCCTGCACTGCCCACAAATGTCTTGAAGAGCTCAGGTAACTGACAAGGACATAGGATTATGTGTGTCTGACAGCCCAGTGTGCTGATTGGGACCAGCTGCTGATGAGCTGTATCCCCCAGGTTTTCTCTTCTGATGTTCTGCCACCAACTTGGCAAAAATACAGGTCTGGTACATTTTGCTCTCATCACCCCTTAAGCAAAGTTGTGTAAAGTGTGCCACACAGATCAAGACAGCAGAGAAGAGATGTAATTAGGTAAAGTCTTGACAAATCAAAGAGGATATTTATGAAATGTACACACATGGAGAACCCATCACAAGAAAAGCAGATCCAAGTTTTTCAAAAGAAAAAGAACAGGCCTGGGCTAAGAGGGATAATTACTTCAAGAACAGTTAAATTTTAAGATCATATAGAAAAACAGACATCCAAGTTTGCAATCTTAGTTTCAAGAGAGAGGTGAACCAACAGATTTATATGCACAAATGGAATTTTAAGTCATCCTAGTTTGGTCAAGTCACATACATTTATGTCTTTTTAATCTCAACTGCTAAAGAAATCCCTCTTCATCTTAACACTGATCAGGCTAACAAATGTTTTTCTACTATTCATTTTTCATTAATAGATTTCAAATTGAGCATTTATCTTACTTTCTGCTTTGTCAGAATTACATCCCAGCTATTTTTTTACACAGTGTTATGATGGCTGCTGAGAAAGTTTCTGCCTGCAATTCAAAATCTTAAGAGATGCTACACTTTCAGACAAAGAATCATTATAATTAGTTATTATAGGTTGTTAGAAACAAATGTGATAGATACCAAATTACAATGTTTAGGCAAGCCACATTTACTGATCAGTGTAAGTTCAATTGCAGTAACCACTGATCCATGTTATAGCCCACTTGTAATACAAGTCAGTGTATTTAAAACATAAAATGCCTGTTTTTGTCCAAGCTGCTAATGCCTCAAAAGTAAAAATGCTTAGCTGTGTACATCTAGAGAAATAAAAGTTGCTGAGTTTAAAATATCTTCATTTGAGCTCTACAACATCAGCAATTCTAAAACAAGCTGGGCCCCTCTTATATAGCTTTCAACTACCATCAGTGTTAGGCCAAGATTTGTAAAATTTCTCAAAGGAATGTAAATAATACCAAAAGACAAGACTTTTAACCAAAAGTTTCAAATGCATGCATTTTGTTGCCTATTGTACCCCTAAATAAATGGCATAATTTTAATTTCTCTTTGTTTTTACTTAAAGTTTGGGTTTTTTCTCTTGGAAAGGTACTTAAAGCTGAAATCATCAAGACATTCTTTTCCTGTAGCAGTGACACTTCAAATGCTAACGCTTTATAAATCACTTTGACACCACAAAATGGTTTTTCCCATAACAGATTTCCCTCAAGATTAATATTTCCACTTATAGCTCACCATCTTTAACCGCCTTACTACTCTTGTACCAACCTCCTAGTATGCTCACCGGATATCAGTATTAGTAGGAACGTTTTCATGTCCCTTAAGCCCTTAAATCCTCTTGTGTATTAATGCTCCAATGTATTGTGGCTGCGTACGAAATGAGTCCCCGAAGGAGTTTTCAGTGCAATGCCAAAAGGAAAAGATTTCTATAAGAGGACAGTTTGGGGCCTGTCCACTAGTAAATTTTATTCCTCTTTCCACATTCACATTTCTTAAAAACTCTTTATGTCTCCTGCTTTCCAAATCAGATCATTCAGAATATTACCCAATGATGTCCTGCATGGTTCTTGATGATACAAACAGAAAACTGTATCTAATCTCAACACCTTAACAACCTTTTCCAATAGATTTTATATTTCTAAATATAATATTCTACGTTTTCTCAGTAAAAAATATCAACAAAATTATTTCATTAATGAGATTTTCCTCACACAAGAAATAATCAGGATTTGAATTTCCTATCTTCATATCACATTTCACCAGTATCTAAAAAATGATATGGTAACAGCAGCAGGCTTACCTGGCTCACAGCTTTTGTTGTTCAGGTAGTACAAAGAACTACAAATATTTTTATCATGAAAAATGAAAACTAAAAAATTTGAAGAGAACACTTTGAATCCCAATCCCATGGTCTGTTCCAGCCCCTGCAAGGAAAATATATTCTCACGGTTATCGATCATATGAGTAGCAAAGAAATTAAGTTTCATATATTTGTTTTTGTACTTGGCTTCAAGTGTGATTTTGTATTTGTTTTTTCATCTGATTTGTAAGATGAGAAAACAAGATTTTTTTTTTCTTCTAAATAAGGAACGTGAGTCTTAGATCAATTAGAAGTATTAACATGATATAATAAAGGACGTAAGACTTGAGCCAGCCAACATTTACCGTCTCCCTAAACCATGTAGAGAAATGCCAGTACCTGTGGAGAAAGCTGAAGTATTCATGAATAAAAGGGACACCCAGTGCAAGGTCTCATGCCTTCTGAAGTAGAAAGTTCTCAGGAAGGGAATCCACACAGCAGCTCCAAGAAGCTCTGTTAATGAAGGTGACCCACAGTCTTTGAAAGCTTTGTTGCTACAAAGTCTCCTGATTATTCCATTGCTCTGCCAAGTTCTTTACGCAATGAATACTTATGGTTGTCTGATAGCTCTAAGGGTTTCTTACAGCATACAAAAGCCATATTTGACTACCTTTCTCTATGGGACCGCAAGTATTTCTGATTCTCTTTTCAAATAAGTGATGTATTTTTGAGTTTATGTGACTGTTTACAGTAAGCTAGTGAGCAAGTGAAATTCTAGTAATAAAAAGATTGGAAATGTCTAGTGACCTCTATCAGCTTTAATCTCAGCATGATCTACCTTACCTACTTGTGATTACAATCCTTTCTGTTTGGCCACCTACTTGATTTCAGTGATTTCTTAAATTACTTGGGCTAAAAAAAATACTTCTATCAGGTACCTAATTCTACCTGCTATCTTTTTTATCCCCTTTAACCTTGAGATTCCAAAGACTTCAAGAGAATACAAACTCATAAAAATTGCATTGTGACGGAAAAATCCCAAACTAGCCAAAAGAGACATGTGGTTTTCAGTTCTCCAATGAAGGGACGGTGAAGGTTGCAGAAAACAAATAGCTCAGTTAAACACATTTCAATATAAAACATTATTCCAAGTTTGTTTGTACTAGAAATACTGCTTTACAGATCATTTACAGATCATCTATTATATTTTCATTTTTCTGATGAATACCTCAGAAATATTTACAATTTTTCATACATGTTGAACAGTTCCCAGCAAGAACAAGCCCTAATACTCTTTGAAGCATCAGAAAGTTCTCCGGTTGCCTGCAGGATCTCTGTTGCATTGTCTGGCATACGACCCCAAAGTGGAAAAATAAGAGTAAGGTACCAACACTGAATACAACCTAAATGTCACTTGTATCAGCTGTCTCTTTCACTTGGGCTAAGAAGCAAATAAGACTCTCTGAACACCAGCTGGAGATTAATTTATAGCTATCAGCACTTTGCTCTTGGTAGGCAAATGCTTGGTATGTGGTGATATAAAACTATTAAAATATTACAGTATACCCGTACTTTAAATTCACAACTCCCAAAGAGCATACCATTATGCTCAGACATAAGAAATCATTAACAAACTGACAAGGCAGCAAGAATACTACAGGGAAAATAAAATTTGACTTAGTTATTGGCTTCATAAAGTACATCAAAAAGTACAGATGGAACAGCTTTTCCTGTTGGTGCATTTACATGGCCCCATTTGTTACTCTTTTCATAGCCTTTCCTGCTAAATTTCTTATTTAGTCATTAGCTTAAACCAGAGATCAACAAACAAGGTACACCATGAATTCACAAGTTTATCTGTCTGGTGATACAAGAATGATGTTGTACTGGGTCAGCCTGGGATGGAGTTAGTTAACTTCCCTCACAGCAGCCTGTACAGTGCTGTGCTTTGCATCTGGAGCCACAGCAATGCTGGTAACACACCAGTGTTTTGGCTGTTGCTGAACAGTGCTCGCACACACCGGGGCTTTCTCTCCAGCCCCCCACCACCAGAAGCCCGCAGGCCAGCAGTGTATCTATCTGTGTTGTCCGCATTTGTCGGTGTTGTGATGATGGTACTTTGATTTTGGTGTGGGGCATTTCTGTTGTTGATGCGAGTGAAGTCTGTGAAAAGTGTGTGATGAACTTATTTATATGTTAATGAAAATTCATAAACGTGTGTTTCAAAGAGGTGTGGGGAGGAATGCACCGGGTGCAGGTGCCCAGGTGCTGGCAGTGGGGGCTGCAGGAGCCTCTGTGAGGTGAGGCGGGGGCTGCCTCAAACCGGACACAGCCAGTTCCAGCCGGCTCCAGGGGACCCACCACAGGGCACAGCTGAGCCCCTTCGCTGGACTGGCGGCACCGCTGGGAAAGCGTATTTAAGAAAGGGCAAAATGCAGCACAGCAGCTGTGGGAGAAAGGAGTGAGGAAAAATGTGAGAGAAACAGCCCTGCAGACACCAACGTGAGGGGAGGAGGAGGGGGAGGAGATGCTCCAGGTGCCCGAGCAGAGGCTGTCCTGCAGCCCGTGGTGAGACCACACAGATTTGTCCTGAAGGATTGCAGCCTGTGGGAAGGACACGTGCTGGAGCAGCTCGCGAAGGACTGTATTCCCTGGGAGGGACCCCATCCTGGAGCAGGGGAACAGTGTGATAAGCGGCAGAGAAGAGCTGTTATGGACTGACCGCAACCCCCATTCCCCATGGCCCTGCGCTGCTCGGGGAGGGTGGCAATGAAGGGCTGACATTGAGCCTGGGCAAAAGGGCGAGGGGCTGGAGGCGCTGTTTTAATTTGTATTTGGTACAACTCTGTTGTAATTGATAATAAATTAATTTGCCACAAGTAGAGCCTGTTTTGCCCTTGACAGTAAGTGATCTTCCTGTCTTTATCTCAATTCACGAGCTTTTCCATCTTAATTTCTCCCTCTCTGCTATTGAGGAGGGGGAGCAAGACAGAGGCTGGGTGGACATCTGAAAACAAGCCAAGGTCAACCCACCACAGCCAGTTTAGGATATGGACTTCTCAATCCCAAGTTTGCACTGTGGCCTCAGTCCATGTACCCTGTATACATATTATGTCCCTAAGTACAGCTATGATAAATCTAACAGCAAGAAATCATTGCTATTCCACATTTATTTCCCACTCCCAGCTTGAATAATCATTTCACTCTGTTACGAACATACTTTCAAAGGTCTAAATGTCACTAGTAAAGCTTCTTCCTTGCAAATACTGATACTACATTTCAGTGTCTTTCACTTCATCCATCAGTAGAAAGCAATATTTTGTCAGTAATCCAAGCAATTATAATTGACAAAATCTCTGCTCTTAACGTCTGTCATTCAGGCATCATAATTGTAAAACCAATTTTCACCAGCACCATCAATACAATGTAATGAATATTACTGCAGAAAGACAGCCTAAGACACAGAAGGAAATTAAGCAGTAAAGGTAAGGAAAATTTTGAGATTCACAGCTAACAACAGACAGACAAGTAAAAGTTTATGGGAATATTTGTGTATATGAAACATATTTTGCAACCCTGTTTCGTACTTAATCAAATATCTCTAACAAAGGAGAACTGTAAGGACAACAATTTTACTTAAGTTAGTATTACCATTCTATTTCTAGTCTGTTCATGTTATATTATTATAGTATATGATGTAATACATGTAATTTATATTATAAATTGTAATTTATATTATAAACAAAGAGGTAAGGAAGTATCATAACACACACAATGCAAGAAATATGACTAAGAGGGATCTCTATCTTATTCTACAAAATTTGTTTAGTATTTGAACTAAAGTTCAAGAGAATTGTGGAATGATAAGAAGGTTCTGGTAAAGTACCAAGCATATGCAATACTTCGCAATGTGTTTTGTACTGCGTTACATGCAGAAAAATGTCACTGAAAAATGTCAGTGAAATGTGCTTCTCCCAGATCAAACCATTGTATATATGCAACTCCTATTCAAATATGTTTGTACGGAGGTCAAGTTAGGGTAAGATTAAATTGTTTTAAAATGTAACCTCACCCTTAAATTGAAAAGGATCTCAAAACAGAGGTGAGGAATATGCACTGCATATTAACTAACTGTTTAAAAAAGGTGAAAATATTCCTTTATGATATTACGGTAACAAATTTCTTTCCATAAGCTAGTAAATTTTGCAAATATATGTTTGTGTACTCTAAACTAGTGCCTTAGTAAATTAATAAACCGGAGGTTAGAATGGGGTTTTGCATATCTATAGTCTTGCCCTAGGGCTAATCCTAAATCTTATAACTGCTTAAAATACTGTGCATGGTTTTAATAGAAAATAGCCGCTCTTACTCCCTTTAATAGCTGGCAGCTCAAAAAGGTTCTTGCTTATCTCCTGAAATATCTAAACAGTGACAGTATATGAAAGCTCTTTTTATATATCTCCTAGGTGACACTTAATATGAATTCCATTCAGATAACATCCTTGTTACCAGTCAAACAGAAAAGGAAAGAAAAAAAAATATCCACATGCCTATACCCAGTAAAGTTAAACTAAAGCCTCCACAAATATCAGTACGCTGCTTCTTTATATTCCCTCAAATTATGGTGAAAGAAAGAAAAAAAGAAAAAAAAAAAAACCCAAACACAAAAAAACGAAACCCTCCCTAATAATAATAAACTAAATAAACTAAATGTTACATGTTCATACATATACGTGAATCCTGTGTTCAATTTTGGGCCCCTCACTACAAGAAAGACATTGAGGTGCTGGAGCGTGTCCAGAGAAGGGCGACGAAGCTGGTGAGGGGTCTGGAGCACAAGCCTTATGAGGAGCAGCTGAGGGAAGTGGGATTGTTTAGCCTGGAGAAGAGAAGGCTGAGGGGAGACCTTATCACTCTCTACAATTACCTGAAAGGGGGTTGCAGAGCGGTGGGCATTGGTCCCTTCTCCTAAGTGACTAGCAACAGGACAAGAGGAAATGGCCTCAAGTTGCGCCAGGGGAGGTTCAGGCTGGATATTAGGAAAAATTTCTTTACTGAGAGAGTGGTGAAACACTGGAATAAGATGCCCAGGGAAGTGGTGGAGTCACCCTCCCTGGAGGTTTTCAAGGAACATGTGGACGTGGCATTGTGGGACATGGTTTAGTGGGCATGCTGGTGTTGGGTTGATGGTTGGGCTTGATGATCTTACAGGTCTTTTCCAACCGTAGTGATTCTGTGATTCTGCGATATTTAGATGAACATTTTGGCTTGTATTTCAATAGCTTACACCAATTCAGATCAGCAACATATACACTGTCCTTAAACACAGTCTAGTTATAAAATATTGCTGCATTCCTAGCTTCTTATTACTGCCTGGACAATACTGCCTGGAAAATCACTGACTGAACAAGATCTTGTTTACTGCAGACAGATCTGGCAGTTGATGACCATGCTTTGCAGAGGCTCTTCCCTTTTAAGACCTCTTTTAAGACCTCTTCCTTTTTTAAATAGGAAGAGTTCTTCTGCATGCCTCAGTTTACAGTATATTACTCTGAAGAGATCAAAATATGGGAAACATACCTTTTTATGTCTTTCAGTGTCACTTTAGAAATTATAGTGACAAACTTTAAAAAATAATAATGCAGCATTTCATCCAACTGAGTTATTGTTGCCTTACACATTTTATTATATGTGCATCTATTTTATATCTGCTTAAGCAGATCTTTAAAAGACAGCTATTCTCTACCTTCACAATTCAAGAATAGTCATTAAAATACAGTGCATATTATTATCCTGTATAGAGCAAAAAGACTAATCTAGAAAACTGTTCTCTTTTGCTATTCAGTTTGACGTTTGACACTGTATTTTGATCTCGAAAATGGAAAGAGTTACAGTAGCCCCATCACATTTTTTTTCTCCTCTTTCTTTAAAACCAAAGCCAAAAGTACAATACTTTATCAAGTGGAACATCAGGACTACCTCTACATGGACTCTGCTACCTGGTATATTTATCAATTTTTTACCTGCTTAAAAATCTAGGGAACACCAAAAAAACAGAAGCTTTCATCACTAAGGAAACCTGTCCTGTAGTCTCATTACAAGACCTTTTTGTTCTGCCTTTATTATTTCCCACTGAGAAATTGTTCCACAAGGATGTTGGTATAACTGCCAGCAATTTCATTTTCAAAAAAACCACATTTCCAAGTACAACAGAAAGCTATGTATTATTATTAACTGTAAATTTGGTTTTAGGTATCTTTAGCAATTTTCCTTAAAAATTGTTCCCAGCACATATCCACCCTTGCCCTTCCTCCAAACGCTCAAAACATTACAAGACATGAAAAATGGATCCATTTCAAAGCGAAAACAACACTGTTTTTAGTCCTATCTGCTTTCACATCAATCCTAGATGCTCAAATCTTTATGAGAAAATAATAGAAACGTAATGGAGGAGGATTGTCTCAAAGCTATAGATTTTAAGATATTCCTCCAAATCTTACAAAATTTTAAAATCTATTTGCAGATCCCCGCCCTTAAGAAATGCATAATTCTTACATTAATCTTAACCCAAAATATTCAAAACATCATTAACCAAGTAGACAAACCTTTTGTTTTAGTACACAGTTACTCTTTTTTCCCCTGCAATTGCTGCCCTCTGAACCCTGGACTGCAGGTAGGACAAGTTCCTCTCACACACAAAAAGACCAGAAACCACTTTGAATCGCTAGAGCTGAGCTTTCGGATATGTTCAGGAGGATGTGTGCACTGAGGCACACACCTGCTTCAAACCCACTCTCCTCCAGGTGAAGCGGGACCCAGCTCTGCTTTAGAATCCATGTTGTAGTAGCAGAGTACCGCATCGCTAAAGCTACAAAAGAAATGGAGAATACTAGCCTGGCCATACCAGTCCTTAATGGAGCTTCTTAATTTCTGAATCAAAACATCCAGTTCCTCTGGAGCATTGACTGGTTTGACCCTCTCTGCCCAAACACCTGGTTGTAATGTGCAAAAAAAACCCACAACTCTTTAAAACACATGCTTGAATTTCTAGTTTAAAATAAACAAGTTTTAATATCAGATTGCAAACTTCTACACTTCTAAGTCCCCATCTCTAAACATAGGTATCAGAATCAATGTCTATTTTTTTTTCTTTTCGACTGATAATCAAATAAGAAATTTCATATTAAGCTGGTGCATTAGAAATTCTGTTGCTATTTTACCATGTGTCTTTTACCTAGAGATGACAGCTGAGATGAGCCCTCAGAGGCCTAGAGGGAAAACGCACCAGAATCTAAATGAAAACTCCAGCCAGCTTGCTTGAAATCTGAGTATCCCAAGCTACTGAGTAGCTAAAACATATTGGAATTAAAGCTTCCACAAAATTTGCAATCAGAATAATGTATATGAACCAAAACATATTTACTTTTCATGACAGATTAAATTACAACATTCTGTTAAAAGCATGTTTTTTCAGTCAGTGAAATTCTGTTGAAGGTTTATTGACAACTGCACTGAATCAGGACAATAAAAAATGCTATAGCCATATGAGGTCTTATACCAGGTCTAATGTGTTATTTTAAATGCACACTGGAACTGGAAAACAAGGTTTTCAACTATTTTGGCATGCATTTGAGATAACCTTTTTGTTCCACCTCCTGAATATTATTGTACTTCTCATGGTAATGCAAAATGCCCTATCTTATTATTAGCACTGTTGAACATAGAAATATTTTATCTTTAAGGCCAGAATCTGACAAAAATACTCACGTAATAAATATAGACTGCCTCTGCCCCTGATATATGTATTAGATTGTAAAATGGCCATTTCTGTCTGTTTGTCTGAAAATACTTGGGTCAAGTGCATTGTGGCAAACTAGGAAATACATTTTCCCCTTTCCCTGCTGTAGCAGAAAGGTGAAAGTTATATTGCTACTTTTTGCCCTGGAACAGGGCTGTTTTCCTGTCAATCCAGCATAAACTTCAGCAAAAAAGAAAATGTTACTACACATTCAAAGGAAGAAAAAGCCAAGGACAAATTTGTTTTGTATCCCTTAATGCATGACATGAATAATTGAGTGAGTCTTTTTTCCCTTCAGTTTATATGCATAAATCCCATCATTCAGAGTGAAAACACTACCCCCACTCAAACTGTTTACAGATGTTATTAGACACCATAAGGTCAAAATCATATGCCTGAAAATCTATTTTGAAAATAGTGAACTTCTGAAGAGCATATATTAATTACAAAACTTGCCTTGGCAGGACTAGAAGTTTTATCTTTCTCTATTAATAACAATTAATTTTTTTTCTTTGGTCTAAAACTTTCTTTAATTTTTTCAGTAATTAGTAATGATATATAACGCTGATGCACCAGAACTGTGTCATGAAACGCTATTGAAGAAAAATTAAGGAACTGCAACATCGTATTTTAGCTTCATGAAGAGGTATACTATAAAAAACAATTCTGAAATATATTCACGTACTTCAGAAATGCACAATTAACAACCTGTGAATAAATGATTTAGAAAGTTTATTATACATACATTTGATAAAGTGCATTTACACCTAGCTAATCAGAAAACTATTGCTTAAAGGAGTCCCACAGTGCTGATTACCGTCAACATGTGAATACTAAACAGCTAGGCAGTTTTGCTCATAGGTGGAGTTTTGTGCATCAGGCAAGAAAAGCTTTTTAATAAAGCAGCTCTCTCTGATTCAGAATGGCCCCCAATGCTATCCAAAATGATGGCTCAATCTTCATTACATTTGGAAAATACAACAATTCACACGTAGAATATTGCAGTCTGACATCTTAATGCAACTGATTCCTGCAAAATGCTGCAACTGTCACTCCAGGGAGTGAATTCCCCTATTGTTGGCACCGAATCATTTGCTAGACTGGCACAGCACTGGCCAGCTGGTGACACGGAAGCTGGACCAAAGCCCACAGGATGCTCCTAGCTGCCAGTTCCCTAGAGGACGCTGCCTGAGAAGCCAAGTCGGGAGAAAGGGGCTGCCACCACAGCCTAGACCCCCAGCCAGTGGCACAGCAGGAATTTGGCAGCAGTGGCTGCCGCCACTGGCTCCTCCATTGCATCCCCCTTGACAGTAGCAGGCCACTTCCCTGTGCCAGGCAGAGCACACAGTGACAATCGCTGACAGTGGCAAGAGGGCCTGAAGAGAGGGAAAGGGGAGCCATAGTGAAGTGGTTCCAACACTCTTGTAACAAACAAGGGTGCAACACAGGGCAGTAAGATCAAGCATGCTGCATGGATGAAGAGAAGTCCATATCTTCCCTCAGTTCCAAAAAAAGCACCAATGTAAAACAGACTCTTAAAAGCCTCTACATGAAGGCTGGTCTTTCCTGCAAAATTTGCTCATCATTCCTCATTCCTGAGGGTGTTCATATTTCTGCAGAAAAAGGGAGGAAAAGATCATTTTTTTCATCAGTCAGTGAAAGAGATAATTGGATGTACTTGCATTGGATGTACTTACATTTCTACATGCAGATGACCTTTTTTAATCCAACTTCGTCCCCCTAGAATCCCAGCAACTAACAGAGCAGGGACAGAGCATAACTACCAGAAAAAAAGTATTTAAAAGTTCACCTGAAGGGGAAAAGAAGCCAAAGAGTGGGACCAAATCCTGACAGTCTCTCACCTTGAAGAAGTCTGAGGCACTTTGCCTGGCCTGGCATCTCAATCCTGAGTCATCACCTGGGACTGACAAACCTTCCTTTCCCTGCCAGTTCCACATAATTCGAGGCTTTTTTACTTAACAGTTTGCTGTATCCAAGCCCAGGGTAAGGAATTACCAGTGAATCTCAAAAGTTTTCAATGTTTAATTCAGAGAAAGATCTGAAGGGCCATATATCCCTTCAAACTTAATGAGCTGAATAGCTCATAGGAATCAGGTCTCTGTTGACATCTCTAGTAACTTGTTTTTAACAAGGACTGAAATATTACAACAGCCTTTCCTGTTGTTTCAATATTTCCTTATATTTTCTTAAGCAAAATCAGATATAATAGATTTGGAGGGCGGGGGGGACACAAAAGAGAATGAAATTAAAGAAACACAGTTTAAAGGTACCTCAAGTTTCAAACAAAAAATTCAAAGGTTTTTAGGTAGCTGGTTGGTTATACATGGTTTCCAATTTTAGTGTCAATTTTTTCCCAAACATTTTAATCAAGACTGAAGAAACAGTTTGACATTCTGTCATGACAATATCATCTTTGGCAAACTGCGAGCTCTTCTTCAGTATTGTTTTATTTGAAATTTGGTTGTTCTACTGAATCGGGCCAAATCTGAATTATTACCCTTGGATAACATAATCCTTGTCTATAAAGACTATTTATTTTCCATAGGTAATGGCCTGATACCTAAGCTTTGCTTTAGTCTCTGTATGGACATAATAAAAGATAGGCAGAGATGTCACTAATTTGCTATATGCAGCCTTGAAATTCAGTCACAGATGAGGTTTTAAAAATAAGCAAAGCTGATGGCATTATTCTGTTCAAATACACATGTACATTTGTTAGAACAACTTTTCTTAACGTACGTTTTTCTTGAATGATAGTTTGAGGTCTTTGCAAAGTGTCAGCCTCTGTGAGTTCCAAGTTATGTGAAAGGACTACTCATTACTGACATACATGCATCTTTGATAATTCTACCCCCATGGGGTTAACTTCTGTTTAATAACCAATTCATTCCTATTCTCCATGCAATGGTTGTCTTCTGCAGTCATGGCGCTATGTCACCCCATGACACAGTTAAGGTAAAAATGCATTCTGGAACAGATTGTTCCCTGCTGTAATTCCTTTGAAGCCAACTTATTTTCATCAAGGGTGAACTCAGATCACAGTCTTTTAAATAGGACTCTTCAGTACTTACTGAAGGTAATCCAAAGAATGATGACTTGTTTCAAAAAAATCCTCATGAAACTTTTTCAGGTACTACTGTGTACTATTTCAAGGCAGGATTATTTTATTTATAATGTTAGTCTAATCTAAAGCATACAATATCTTCTGAACTTTCCAAGACACAATTACCTTTTAAGTATCTGAAGTGAAAGTATCTGAAGCAAAGATATTCTGAGTGGATTTAATAAACTGATAATAGGCCTAGGTCTCCAGTCCTGTCATGGTTTAACCCCAGCCAGCAACAAAGCCCCACACAGCTTCTCGCCTGCTCCCCCTGCAATGGGATGGGGGAGAGAATTGGAAGAGTAAAAGTGAGAAAATTCATGGGTTAAGATAAAGACAGTTTAATAGGTAAAGCAAAAGCTGTGCACGCAAGCAAAGCAAAACAAGGAATTCATTCACCACTTCCCATCAGCAGGCAGGTGTTCAGCCATCTCCAGGAAAGCAGGGCTCCATCACACATAATGGTTACTTGGGAAGACAAACGCCATCACTCTGAACGTCCCTTCCTTCCTTCTTCTTCCCCCAGTTTCATATGCTAAGCGTGATGTCATATGGTATGGAATATCCCTTTGGTCAGTTGGGGTCAGCTGTCCCGGCTGTGTCCCCTCCCAACTTCTTGTGCACCCCCAGCCTACTCACTGGTAGGGTGGTGTGAGAAGCAGAAGAGGCCTTGACTCTGTGTAAGCACTGCTCAGCAGTAACTAAACATCTCTGTATTAGCAATACTGTTTTCAGCACAAGCAGAAGAGGCCTTGACTCTGTGTAAGCACTGCTCAGCAGTAACTAAACATCTCTGTATTAGCAATACTGTTTTCAGCATAGCCTCATACTTGCTACTATGAAGAAAATTAACCCAGCCAAAACCAGCCCAAGTCCTCAAGTAGGGCTTGTCTTTGGTTACTTATCCCTAGTTTCTAGAACACAGAAAAGTTTATAAATGTTACTTCATGTTAAACCAATTATCCCTACTTTTCTCTTAAGTATAACATCTTTTTCCATTCCCTTTCATTTTGGCTTGTGTTGCTTAATCTTTTTGACCTCTGAACACAGATGTCAGGAGCTATTCCAATTGTATTTTAATATTTTATGGTCTGGAGGTTTTTTCTCCATGTCTTAACCTGTCTCTAACAAGGCTGGGAGGTTGCATTAGTCTCAGGGATATAGAAATAGCCAAACTTTTGCAAGTTTCACATCAAATTTAATACAAAGAGCAGAGAAGCAGTATTTTATGTAATGTCAAAAATGAGCCATGCCAGTCTGCTTGAATTGGAAGGGGCAAGTAGGTAATCCTATAAAATCAAAATCAAACAGTCCACAATACATTTAATATTTCAATTAACCAACAAGGACGCTACACTCACACAAACTATATCATGTTAACAGATATCATATGATTTTTTCCGCCCACAGATTATTAAAATTACAGTACAAGTAGTAAAACAAAAAAGGTCTAGCATGTTACTGTCAAAATTATGTATATGGTTGGGGTGGTTTTTGTCTTGAAAGTCAGATGCTTTATCCCCAGTAAGGCAGGAATTTATTTTGAAATGCTCTATTAACGTTGGTCCAGCCTCACCTTGAGTACTGTGTGCAGTTCTGGGCCCCACAATTAAAAAAGGGTGTTAAGGTACAGGAATGCATCCAGAGGAGGGCAACAAAGCTGGTGAAAGGGCTGGAAGGCATGTCCAGGTAGGCTAAGGACACTGGCTTTCTCTGCTTTGGAGAAAAGGAGGCTGAGGGGCCACCTCATTGCTCTCTGCAGCTCCCTGAGGAGGCAAAGTGGAGAAGGAGGTGCTGACCTCTTCTCCCTGATATCCAGTGACAGGACACGTGGGCATAGTTCAAAGCTGCACCAGGGGAGGTTTAGACTGGACATTAGGAAGCATTTCTTTGCCGAAAGGGTGGTCAAACACTGGAACAGGCTTCCTGGAGAAGTGGTTGATGCCCCAAGCCTGTCAGTGTTTAAGAGGCATTTGGAAAATGACCCTAATAACATGCTTAACTTTTTGTCAGCCCTGAAGTGGTCAGGCAGTTGGACTAGATGGTCATTGTAGGTCCCTTCCAACTGGAATTATTCTATTCTTTTCTATTCTAAATCTTAAAAATTTCAAAAACTCAGAGAACAAGACAGCTATCTCCTGCTAATGTACATTCAGAAACAGTTCTACTATCAGTTAAAGGGGTAGGACTGGATCCATTTTTATGAAGCAAAGAACAATACAGTCCCCTTCTCACCCACTAAAATAGCAAGAGCTGAACACCATCTTTTCTCCTCTGTCATTTCTCTCAAACATGCTGCCACATTGGGTCTACCAAACTTGTTTCTCCCTTTCTGGTACTGATACAAAATTGTATGCATCTTAGAAACTCAGCTTGAACTTTGTACTAAGGTTGCACAAGTAATTAAGTATTGTATTTCTTAACAAGGTTACCACTTCCTATGTATAAATAAAACATTGAGACTTGGTATGCATAGCATTATTTGGACATATGCCAAAATTCCTGATTGCAGCTGGCTAATTGCTGTATGATTTTAGGTACTACAGTGTCCATTTTTAATTTTGTCACTTATCTGTTGTGCTGAAATCACTCACAGGAGCAAAAGCTACAATTAAAATTTCTGCAATATGCTAAGAATGGCAAGAATGTGAATAACGCACATGTAACAGAACTAGACTAGGTCAGCCTTTGGCCTATGTGTTTCCTGAATTCAATTGATCTTCAGCAAGGCTTCATTGCATTCTTTCCACAACATCTAAATGTAGCCACTTGTGACACAGAATGAGCTCACTCCCCCAGAAACAGAAAGAAAGGAAGGAATTAATTCTCTGCTGTGTTATTAAAGAGTTAAAGCTGCTATACACACAAAACACTTGTATAAGATAATGAAATCAAGGCAATGAAAATGCAAAAAGCCTGACAGTGTCACTGCTTGTAGTGTAATCATTCCACTGCATGCTTTTATACTTCTTCCTCTGAGACCCAGTCTACTAGGAGTTAAGTAACTCTCCGGGAAAATCAACCCTGATTACTTTCTACAGTGTCTGCCTTCATAGCTGAAAAAACACTTCAAATTACTACAGAAGTATAGTTTAAGAGGTGAAAGTCAGAATGCATATTACTCTAAAGAGTAATTTAAGATTTTTTTGAGCGATCTTGTGACTTGAGGATTCAGCATTTTCAAATGCTCAGAAGTGGCAACATTACAACATAAAGCCTTTATTTTACTTCCTAGACACAAGCTTAATTTCTCCCTCCTGCAGCTACCAGATATCAAGAAGCTCCACCCTTTCCTCTTCCAGCATATCAGCTTTCCAGACACACTTTATCCCAGATTACATACCCAGCTTCCTGTCTGTGTATTTCTTTCAGGGCACTACCACTCCTGAATAGACAATAAAGACAGTCTGCGAAGACAAGAAGGCCAGAATCCTTATGTGATTTGTGTTTACTCAAGGCAATTATACCTTTGCTCTTGGAAGAAGCTGGAAGGCAGTGTTTATCGTTATTGGAAGAAGCCCATAGGTTCATATCCATTGACAATGCTGGTAGAGCACAGCCATTTTTGAAAAGTTGAAGTTACAATTCCATCAAAGATGAAGAATAAACAACTCAATCTCTGCTTAAGGTGTCACTTGCAGAAAATTGTACTGTCTCCTTAATATTTTTTTGACAGCGTAAGCACACCAGAACATGCCACAATTCAACCCCCATAACAACATTTAAACGTACACCTTGATGATGATTTGTTCTGCTCATTCCAGATTCTTGCTTGAAGATGCCTCTTTTTCTCCAAGGACTTCATGACTAATTGAAATGGCAGCAAAAGTTACACGAGGCAAATGCGACCAAAGGACTCAGCCTTAATTATGGCACTGGCCCTGATCAATCACAAAATCTGGAGAAGAAAAAATCCCCAAGCCAATGACTCTCCAGATATGCAATTAATTGACTATTGAAATAGAAGACCAGTACCAGTATGTGTCTGAGTGAACTGGTGACAAACAAGAACAAAAAAACCACGCATATGAGAAAACGCTCAATTTTAAGAGAACTTGAATAAATTGCTTTAGTTTTTTTCCTTTTTGTCATTCTTCACTCCGAAAATAATGCACCTCTACAAGTCCTAATTTATACAGTATATACAAATATACTACTTATGTAATGCTGACTATATAAAAAATAAACATCTTCCAAAAAATTATTTGTATCATTAATATTCATATTTCTAGTGTTAATGTTCATATAATGAACTTCTCAACTGTTGTTGGTGGTATCCCATTTCCACAAGTACTAATTTTCTTGACTCTTGTTCCAATTCAGCTATTTGATACTGGTAAACAAAAGGTAAAAAAAACCCAGTGTGGCCCAGCATTTTTTCCACTCACCTGTTTAGAAAATAAAAACAGAAAAGACATAAGAATCTATCACCAAGGAAACTGTGATAATAAAATAGCAAGACCACCTCATGCACTCAGGTAGCAATGGGAAAGACTTCAGGGATTGGCATCAGACTGCCTGTAATACATTCTCATGTAGAAATCAGGATTATCATAGGATTTCCCACATTTTCATTTGCACATCTTAAAAAGGGAATAACTTTAAATAAAACAAAAAGAAAGATTATCATGTTTACTTCCTGGTTAGAAGCAGGATAAGAAATACATCAAAAAGTCACTGATGGGGATCATGGCTACAGATCAACAAGAACTACAGAAGTTAACGCTTATGAAAATGAGATCTCAGTATCAGCAGTTCAACAGTTCAGTACCTAAACATTAATGCTAGAAATACTGTTTTGGAAGAAATAGTTCATTTTCTTTTTGGATGATCACCATCACTTCATTACATCGGCAGAAAAGCAGATGGTAATACCCCTCAAGAGATCAGTTGTGTTCTTGTTGAAAAAGACTTAAAATAACAGAAGAGAGATAGACATTAAGAACTGTATGTGCCAAAAGCTAACTTCTAGTACTGTATGATCACTATTCTTCACTAGGCTTAGAAGAGAAAATTTCCATTGTCAAATGTTTTTAATGTCAACCATTATCACTTTTGGAGGTGATAATTAGTCAGCTAACACTACACGAGGAACATAAACTGAACACATAATATGTTCTTTTCTAACTAAAATGAGAAGAATAATTACTCTTCCATTGCTGCAACATCCCAAAGTCAATAAAAGAGAATAGATCTGAAAGCTGAGATAAAACAGGATAAATAGAAGGCATCCATCAGCAGCAATCTTCTAATTTTAAGTTCTGTCTAACTTCCACTAGAGGTTGAATTCCTGAGAAATTCAGTTCTACCTATATTCTCCTACTGAGCTCTATCCTGAACAGATCCTACAGATTATTTTGGGTAAAAATACCTGCAGATTATCTCATAACCAACTTGTTAGAATTTAATCAGCAAGAATTTAGCCATATACTTACTGTTTTGCCATGATAGAAGTTAACTTTTTTCATTAGATCCTATTGTGGTTTTTGTACTTATTGCACTTACAAAACCCGCTAAAATCAGCTTAATTCTTCTTACTCTAAAACTGAACTGTCTGCTAAACCTGTTTCAGAGATAACAATTTGCTAGATTTATAGTGACTATTTTCTAAATTGATCTAATTAGAGTGTCTTGAGAATAAAGGTTGCAAGACCTATTCTGATTAAAGAACCAATTTTAGAAATTTATGGGTTTTTTTCTGAAACAAACTCCTTTGGGGTTGAGGTTGTTTATTGTTTTGCCTCAGCTCCATAACTTGGAGAGGGAGAGGGTACAGTATCTGTTATTTATCCTTATATTTGTCTTTAGAAATTATTAAAACCACTACAATCTTTGTGATATTCTAAGTATTCCTAATAAGCATAGGAAATACCACATATTTCACAGCAATATCAGATAGTATATGCAAAAAAAAAAATAAGAAGGGGGATTTTAAAAGGCTTTTGTTTAGTCTTATTTTTAAGAAAGAGATCCCCAAATTACATGAGAGCTGTTAAAAATCAGTACTTTTTCCAGTTTTGGAAACACAATGGCTTTTTTTGTTGTTGTTTTGGAGTGATAGCTAAACAGACCTGATGACATGTGCTCATGGTATGGTTTACACATACCATGTGTAAACAACTGTTTATGAACCAGATTTTTAAAAGCGCTCGTGCCAGCTCTACTCACCTTCCAATGTCAATGGTAGTAGACCTCAAGGCAGCCAACATGGGCATATGTTTTTCAGAATTATATTCTATACATTTATGTTTTTTCTAGAGTATAGCTCATATGAAGCTCTACCAACAAAAAAACAGCTTGGAGCTGAATTTGCCTCCATCTGAATACTGTGGATGTACAATATGTTAAAAATTTTGTTTTATTTATTTCACTTGAGAAACATGCCATAGTTTAGAAGGCCTCTCTACACTTTACAATTCTTTAAAAACACAAAATCACAGAGAAGAAAGAAAATCCTCTTGGGCGACCTCACGCTCTGGTGTGTTAATAGTGAACACAGCTATTCCTAGTTAGTAACAAGTTTGCAAGCACCAGCTTGGAAACAAGGTGACATGCTCCACTTTAAGTAGAACTGAGGCACTAATTGGAACAAAATAGCACTTTGCTTGAGAAAAATCATAGGCTATAGTTTCATTAGTCTTTTGAATTGCCAGTCAGACCCACCGTAATGAAAAGGGTGAGTTTTAGACCCTGGTTGATTTCTGGGTGCTTTGCTGAAAAGAAAATATAGGAGCACAGTCCACCCACAGTGCACTCAAAGTAATTTAGAACTGACAGGCAATAAAAGAAATATTGTTCCTCTTCTCATTTGGACGAACAAGAATAGCTGTATGCAATTTTATTTCTGAATTTGATAAGTGAAAAATGACTCATTTTATTAGACAAAGACCATTTAAAATGTTAAAAAAGCCTGCTGCTATAATTTGCATATTTTGAAAATGAAATTGGTTCATCACAGAATGTTTAAATATAGTATTATGAGATATGTGAAAGCCCGTAGACATAAAAAATGGTTTACATCATATTACTATTCAGTTTTGTGTTACATCAATAGTCATAAAAAGTACACAATAAAAGTATTATGTAGCTGTTCATATGTCATTTGGCATTTTGGACTATCATGTAGGCATGATTGGAAGACCAAAATCAAAATGCTCTGCTTACACACAGCAATAAAGCAAAAAGGAATGGACTAAAAGGGAGAACCTGTTCAGAATTGTATGCCTCTTCCCTGCATTTACAAATAGATGTGCCCGTCAAAACTGCAATTGAAAATCAGTTTATCACACATGACTCAGATAGTATATAAACAAATGACCTTGTAGCTCTGTTGCATTGCTAGCTCTGTGCCCCGAATCAGGCAGGTGATGAAGATTTTACAGGTTAAGAGATTGTCCTCAAATGCACATACCATTATCTCTCTCATGTGTGCACACACTTTTATTTAGTGTATGTTGGTATAGCTGTATAGCCACCTTTCCTCCCTCTATCCTTTTCCCATCTGTGCCATCAAAAAAGAGTGAGTGGTGTGGAGGCAAGATATGGTTACACACCCAAGCAGGAAACAGTTCAGTCAGGCTGCCTGGACAGATGTTAATATATATGTAAAGTAAAATCTCAAGGTAGGTTTAAAAAAAAAAACATGTTGACACCATTAGAAACTGACTACAGAATTACCACCTTGCTGTGTATATTCAAAACATAAATGTCCTCTATTTTGCCAGTTGCTTAATTTTAAAACTTAAATTTAAGAGGAATACTGGGGAAAAAAAACCTCTAGGAGTCAGAGTAGGCGTCAAAAAAGATGATTCAGTATTTAAGTCACTGGGCTGGAATTCAGGGGACACAGTTCAACCAAGTTCACTGCAGATTTTTTTGTCTAATTTTAAAAATCATCTAATTGAATCTCTCCATAAATCTCTTGACTATAGTTTATTCTGTCTATGAACTCTTTGGGGAAAGAAGCATGGGAGTTATGTGTATGAATACTGCACCTAGCTCACCTGGCCTTGCAATGGCCACTCACACCTCAAAAATGAATAATGAAGTTGTACAACCTTTGTGCTTCCCCCATCACTCACACCTGAGAGGACCCCCCAGTGAACATCTGCAAAGCAAATTATCCTTCTCCCAAAACCTTCCTTCCTTCAGATGCCTACAAATAAAGTCAACCACAGCTGGAAGTGGTGTGCTCAGAAACCAGTGCTATGCCAACCAGTATAATGTCGTGTTTTGTTTTACTCTGCCCACTGTCCCTGTGCTTTTAGGAGTGGATATTGTCCTTTGTCCTGTGTTTCTACACCATCTACAACAGAGTCCTGATCCATGACTTGGGATCATGGCACTCCTGTGTTACCAAAAACCCCCACTTCCCATACACTGCCCTGATGGCCCTTGGGGAGCCCCTGCTCCTCCCAGCCCCCAGGGAACCCCCAGCCTGTGCAGCACCCTGACAGTGATTTTGGTGCATCATTTTTACTCATTTGAAAAATAACAGTACAGTGGAATCCTGTTTAAGCCACCTAGCTTTTATAATTTTATATTTTATAGTAAAATAATTTTGCCTTTTATATAAAATTGGTGGTAATAAGCACTGCAATCAGAAGTCTTGAGCTATAAACTATTTGATAGCTTTATTCCTCTGAATCTTTCTTGGTCTGTGGTCTCCCTAAGTCTACCAAGTCCCTCACTGAAAATTAGCTTAAAGTACAGCTATCTCCTTTTCTTATCAGGGTGTGGGAGGGAGAGGGGGAATTGTAATCAAAAGTCTTACAACAGTTTTGCATTTCTTTAAATTTTGTATTTCTTTTTAAGTAAAAATCATTTCAATATGTTATTTAACCTAGTTGACAAAAAGTTAAAATTGGTGCAAAAGCAGAAGGGGAGAAAATGAGCACATCTAGAAATGACAAAAGATGAATTTGGACGAAAAGAAACTTATGAACAAGGTCTGGAAGGAAATTGCTGCATTTTTCGAAGTAAGCTCATTTCCCCTTTTTTACACTTTGAATCATTATCATGAAATGAATAATTTTCATGGAATATTAATATCTCACATGGCTTTTTTACTTGTTAGGCAATATAAATTGTTTTATAAATTTTCATTATGGAAAAAGGGAATTAGTGTTAATAACTTTGTAATGCAAAATCCTTTACTTAAAGAATGAACTTGTTGCAAATGTTAATAATTTTTTCTTTTTCTTTTTTTTTTTTGGGCAGGGGGAAAGTTGCAGGTATTATACCAAGCCAATGGCCCAAAGGAAAGAGCAAAACTGCAATAGCCTGAGAACGAATCCAGTATTTCCTGATGAAATCTTGCTGATCTCAATAACTTTGGGAACATTCTTGGCCTATCTAAGAAGTTGGAGAATAGCTAATGAATCAATGTGAGGTCCAATTTTCAGATGGGTCCAGAGTCTAATTTCTCATGTGATCTCTTCATCCACTTCATGACACATAAAACTTGCAAATTTGTACACTGACATACAGAGTGAGGTGGAGTTCTATATCTAACATATGCACAACAGCCAACATGTTAAAGGCTCTGTTCAGAAAAATTACCTCCTTATGACATTTACAGAAAGTGCAGCAGATCTGAAAATAATCACATCCAAATTTGGAGCACAAATGTTTGGTGGTTTAGGTTCTGTCAGTACAATTGCCATTTTAAAGGTTGGAAATGGAGAGAGAAGTTGTGACTGGCATCAATTATATGAGTAGTATAACAAGTAATTCTGATTTTTAATTCCAGTTCATTAGATGATAACAACTTGCCTTGAAACATCATGCAAAGATTGCAGGTGGTCAGCAGATAATGAAAGATCCTGCTTACAGAAGCTAAAATATTTTAATTCGGAGGAAGTGATCATTACCTTGAGTTGAGAAGCAGTGGAGTAGTCTTTTACTTTTTGTGATAGTCCAGAGAACCACCTTGTGATGTTAGAGATTCAGTTTTGCATCAGAGCAGCCCAAGAAGAAAATTGTGCTTTGAGTTACACCAAGAAGAGATCTGAATGGAGGTTTCCCACTGCTCAATGTGAGTCTAGCTATCAAGGCTCCCTTTTTCTCTCTTTCACATCAACAAGCTCTGACTTAGGGAAAAAGTCTGAAAGGTTGGAATTAAAAAAAAAAAAAAAAAAAGCTGCAGAGTAAAGCTTAGAGAAATAGAGAAACCCCTGCAAGTTTTTCTGGAAATGCATAGCCATTTTTATGCAGCCTTGCTCTGGGTATTGGCATGTTGCTGTGGTGGGTTGACCTTGGCTGGATGCCAGGTGCCCACCAAAGCTGCTCTATCACTGCCCTCCTCAGCTGGACAGGGGAGAGAAAATATGATGAAAGGCTCATGGGTTGAGATAAGGACAGGGAGAGATCACTCACCAATTACCATCACGGGCAAAGCTGACTCGACTTGGGAAAAAAAAATTATTTTAATTTATTACCAATCAAATCAGAGTCCAATAATGAGAAATAAAACCAAATCTTAAAAACACCTTCCCCCTACCCCTTCCTTCTTCCTGGGCTTAACTTTACTCCCGATTTCTCTACCTCCTCCCCATAGTGCTGCAGGGGTATGGGGAATGGGGGTTGCGGTCAGTTCATCACATGTTCTTTCTGCCACTGCTTCCTCCTCAGGGGGGGGACTCCTCACACTCTTCCCCTTCTCCAGTGTGGGGTTTCTCCTGTGGGAGACAGTCCTTCATGAACTTCTCCAGCGTGAGTCCTTCCCACGGGCTACAGTTCTTCATAAACTGCTCCAGTGTGGGTCCCTTCCACAGGGTGCAGTCCTTCAGGAACAGGCTGCTCCAGCGTGGGTCCCCCACGGGGCCACAAGTCCTGCCAGCAAACCTGTTTCAGTGCGGGCTCCTCTCTCCATGGGTCCACAGGTCCTGCCAGGAGCCTGCTCCAGTGCAGGCTCTCCAAGGGGTCACAGTCTCCTTCGGGCATCCACCTGCTCCAGCGTGGGGTCCTCCACAGGCTGCAGGTAGATATCTGCTCCACCATGGACCTCCATGGGCTGCAGGGGGACAGCCTGCCTCACCATGGTCTTCACCACGGGCTGCAGGGGAATCTCTGCTCCGTTGCCTGGAGCACCTCCTCCCCCTCCTTCTTCACTGACCTTATTGTCTGCAGAGTTGTTTCTCTCACATATTCTCACTCCTCTCTTCTCCAGCTGCCGTTGCGCAGCAGTTTTTCCCCCATCTTAAATATGTTATTACAGAGGCACTACCACTGTCGCTGATTGGCTTGGCCTTGGCCAGCAGCAGGTCCATCCTGGAGCTGGCTGGCATTGGCTCTATTGGACACAGGGGAAGCTTCTAGCAGCTTCTCACAGAAGCCACCCCTGTAGCCCCACTGCTACCAAAAGCTTGCCATGCAAACCCAATACAGGTGTCAAGGACAGATGAAGTCTCTAGCTGCCTAAGGCAGGACACTGCAGAAGGCAGCATGAGAGCCACGAATACTCTGTCTTGCCAGCCTGTGCCAGTTCCCCAACATGCCAGGCTTGTTATTACAGTTGTCAAACAGAAACGCAGACGTCTTTCTTTTGAGGGAAAAAAAAAAAAAAATGTATTTCTACTTCTTCTTTCTCATTCTTTACCTTGACAGTAGGTTTACATCAATGGAAAAAGTGGAAAGACAAAAATATGTGTTATTCACATTTAAATATCCAAAAACTTCCAAATTACCTGATCCAATTTTGGATATCCAAAATAGAGTCCCAAACTATTATCAGCACTTATCAGTTAGGAAGATGCTAAAATATCTGACTTGATCATAAATGACATTTATAAGTGTATGTCCAAGATATAGGGCATAAATTTTTTTTTTTTTTTAATATGGGCAAGATGCTTTTGAACCACTAAGTTCTGTGGAAACTTCTCCATCAATCAGCATTTCATTTTGGATTAAACCTACCTTTATTAAATCAGGTTCTGTTAAGCATAAATTGTTCACTATTGACCCAGTTATCTAACTTGTGTGTGTACTTACCTGCCCACATGTGCTCTGGCTATAATTACCTCGATGAATCACAAATAGAATTTTCATTTTACCTTGCAAGTACCAGAAAGCAGTGGCTAGAACTTGACTTGATTATATAAATGCTACCTTATTTCCAGGAATGACGACAGAGCTGATAAAAAGTATAGTTAAATATAGCTCTAAATGAGCCACTCTGTTCAGCAGATAGAGAGAAAACAAAAATCAGAAAAACACAGTGAAAGAAAATAACGAAAGAAGAAAGACCTGAGGAAAATCACCATAGTCTACTGTAAAAGCTGGAAGACAAAACCCCACCAATTAGCTGAAATTAAAAGCCTTCATAGGAAGGATTTTAAAGTGGAAAGACAAAATATATTACATAATGTAATACTCAAAAGGCAGAAAACACATAGCTGTGATTCTGCTCCTCTAGTTTCCTAACCTACTTAAAGCCACTCATTTCCACACAGACTGTACACATCATGGCACTGAAAAGCCCCAGCTACTTCTCCCAGTGTTCATTGTAATTTCCACTTAGCAGATTACCACCAGATCCCTTTTCTGCAGGGCACTTATTTCAAATGCCCTGTGACTGGAGGATACAAATTTTTTTTCTTACAGATGTAATGCCATGGCGAAGTCCAGCTATGTTCTGCCTTCTGACAACTCTTCAAATCATGGAAAACAGTGGGTGAGAAGGAAATTGCATTTCAAAGCTATTAAGAGAACTAGATGAGAGTGTCCTTGAGTTCTGCACAGCAGGACCCAACAGATAACACCAGCTTTGGTTTGCTTTGGTATACTTTGGCTTTTCTTTTTTGAAAGAAAATTTAGAAGATACTTCCTATATTTGCTTAGAAATTGATCAATGAACTTCCAGCTACTGTAGCTACATCTCCATAGAGTGGCATCATGATTTATGAAGGCATCTTTAGTTAGAAAAATGTTTAAGCAAATACTTCATGGGAGTTTTCTTGGGAGGTAAATATGTGCCTTCTGAAATAGCTACTAATGATCATGATAACTTCTAATCCACCTGAGGGTTATTAGGTTACCAATCAAAACCTTTCTTTTTAATTTAAATTCATATCTTCTAATTATAAACTTTAAAATTATCTAGAAAAATAATATATATTTGGATATATTTTAGGTTCCAATGCATGGGACTGTATTTGAGGTTCTGTCACTCTTTTTAAATATTGATTCTCACTTTTTAAATCTTGATAAGAAGTTATTAGGAGGGTGGGAGGGTTTGTTGTTTTTTTGTTTGTTTTTGTTTTTGTTTTTTTAATTTCTTTATACTTTTAGGGAAAGAAGGTACTATTTTTCCTGGGACAAATCCTAGTCTGACTTTGATAAGGAAACATGAGAACAAATGCAAAACCAGTTTTTAAAATTTAAAAAGGCTGGAGCAGCAACTAACACGGCTTTGTCAAGAACAAAGCTTGTTAAACCCATCTAAATGCCTTTATGGCAGGGTAACACTCCTTACCAACAGAGGAGACGCTGTAGGTGTAAACAGCTTGACCTCTGGCACTGCTTCATGTGACATTTTCAAAGCAAGCTAGGGCAAATAAGTCTAGCTGAAATTGCTGTTAGGTGGGTGCAAAAGAAAGAAGAAAATTACTTACAGAATATCTGTGGTTCACAGTAAAACTGTGATGAAGGATGTATTAGGTTACAGTGGTCTCTCCAGGACCTGGTACTATTCAGTACTGTCAGCAGACTGTGGTAAAGGTAATAGGCTTATGAGATTGGAAGAAGTTATGAAGCTAGAACAGACTGCAAATACACTGAGGGAAAGATTATAACTCCAAACAAATTAGAAAAATGACCTAAAAAAAGAGGAAAACAAAATTAATTGGAGATACATGCTTATGGGAATAATCCAACTTGCACAAACAGAGAATGTCAAAACTGACCTTAAAATTTAGTGCATAGTGAATCATGACCTGAAAATAGTCAACATAGTGCTGTAAAAAACCCTGCAAAACACTATGCAGAATGCATAAATAGGGGCGTAACAGACAAGTAGTGCATCTTCTTCACTCCATACTGTTAAGTCTTCAATCGTAGGATTTTGCCTAGTTTGGGGATCCACAGTTCAGGAAGGGCATGATCAACTGCAAACAATCCAGAGAATGATCAGAGATCTCAGAAACCTGTTCTATGAGAAAAGGCTACTAGGAAGGCTGAAGAGACATATAACTGTCCTCAAATGCATAAATAGATGTTACAAAGAGAAAAGAAATAATGTAGAAGTGATGGGGTGAAATTACAGCAAGAAATAACTAAATTAGACATTTTGGAAAACTTCCTAGTGGTGAAGAAGGTGGAACACCGAAACGTATTCCCTGAGGACATGTCTTCCATCACTGGAGACCTTTAAGGTTACAATAAACAAACACTTGTCAAAATTTCTATTTATTCATGTGTGCTTGTTCCACCATGAAAGGAGATTACCTAGGGGATCTCTGAAAGGACCATCAGATCTTATTTTTGTTGGTTTCTTTAATTCTACAACTTGTTTTCATCTGGGAAGAAAATGAAAGAAACAGGAAGCATACAACAGAATTTTTTTTATTGTTTATATAAAGCTACTAATTTTCAATATTCATGTAAATACGAAAATTTTAAAAAATTATTCCCCTCTCTCCCCACCATAGAAGTGACAAGATGGGCCTGTATCTTAGTTTCATAAGAGGTAGCCATGTCCTTCAGTGATAATCATCACCTGCATGTTGGAAGCAACTCACCATCTTCACTTCCTTTCTTCGTTATTGGACCAAACCCCATTATGCTCCAAATATATTCTACCTACCATGGTCATAAACATGGATTTATATATTAAAAAGCTCTAGATTATTCTTGCTTTGGAGAGTTCTTCAAAATAATAGTAGAAATATTCCCTGTTTTCATACAGAGCAGATATTGTCCACGTTTGACCAATAACACCCATTGACCAATTCAACTCAGTAAACGAAACATATGAGTCAGATCCATTTATAATATTTTTCCTCAAGACACTATGAAGTATTTAAAGCACAAATGGCTCTGAGTCTGAATTCTCCATATCCCACATCTAAGAGGTAATTAAGACATCAAATCTAAGTATTGCTAACAAAAACTTACATTTACTAAGCCATTCAAGGAACTGTTTTCACTGTAATGTACACAAAGCTTTGCTACTTTGTTATGCTTTTAAAGCCTAGGTCATAACATCATCTTGCTCTGCAGACTTATGTTTTGCACAATGAAAACAGCATTATGGCCAAACAAAAATGTCTACATCCCACACTAACCTTTTGGAATGCACCTAAATGACAGCTATGCTACTTAAATATATACATTTATTTTTAAAGCTGCTAACTATCATTATGGAAAGGCTTGATTGCTAGCAACACGGCAGTCATCTCTTACACCTCTCATTAGTAAGTGCAAGCTACTTATTCCGGAAGTACATCCCTTGGACACAGTATTAACAACACTGCCTCTAACACTTTCAAGTGCTCAGCCTATGAAGCTAAATGGATGGCATATGAAAAGGCAACACTGTTCTGCAGAATCCATTCTAAATAAAGACGTACATGGTGTGTTTTCCACTTGAATTTTGGCTGTAATACATTGCAAGAGCAGGACATCCCCTCTAGTCAGTACAGGCAAGGACAGAGTTCACTCATTTTCGTTGTATTGGACACTCAGAAATTTAAAAAGCCATGGCTTTTGAAAAAACCTTCTCCAACCTCTTTCAGTGCTGTACCTTTGGTTTATGCAATTTGGAGGAGAAAAACCTATGTTCCTAAATTAATCATTTTACACGCTATTTCAAGTGGAATCTGGGACCATACTGACTTTTCCCCTATGAATGTGGCGTAGGTAAAATAGACACACTGGTTTGAACAACTTTATATTATCACAGTACTCTATTCTATATCAAGTAAATAATTTAGGCCTTAATTCAATATAAACTTGTCAAAGCCTTTACCCACTAACAATGATCAGCCTTAAAATCGATTATGCACTTTCATACCCAGACCCAGACTCGTTCAAGAAAGGACATAGTCTCCTTTAGAAGACATAGATTATTATGTCTGCATATTCTAAGATATTTCCACTAACAGATAAAATTGTATTCCTTTCCTACCTTTGCTAAACGTGTCTCCTAAAAACTGATATGTTCTATGCTGGGATTCTTCCCATCCTACTCTACGTTTATATATTCTTCAGTTGCAGTAAGGTCACATTTCTGTAAAGAAAACAGTTTGGATTATATGCGTTAGAAAAATCCAACACTTGCTAAATGCAACACAGACCTAAAACCTGACAGTCTCTTGTACTTTATGAACAAGAGGAGAAAAAACAAATCTTATGGTTGATTAAAAGTATTTATCCACAAACTATAACAGAAAAGATGAGCTAAATGTTAAAAAAAGTAGTTTAATCAGATTTCTATTCAAGAGTGAGAACAAAACATATAAAAATAAAAATCTGAAATGCTGATGCTAATTACATTTAAAATACACAGCCAAATGTTCTATTTTTCTTTCAAAATCTGGAGTTTTTCCTTAGAGTCAAAACCAATGAAACATTTCGTTGTCATTATCTGATATTAATTAATGGCTTTGTATTCACCTCAGCAAGCACAGATGTTTTGCAAGGTGCATTCTGTTAAAAGCTATTGATAGTCTAAACACTTCAGAGTAACTAGCTCTGCCTTCCTCCTCCTTTCATTTCTCATGCCCTGAACTAATTAAAACTAGGAATGATTACTAGTAATTTAATGAAAAAGGCAATAATCTTCACCCTTACTGAAATTGTTTTGACTTGGTACAACACTTATATTTTCCAAGCTAATCTGTAATCTAAACAATGAAGAGCACTAGATATGAAGAAGGTTAAAATGTGAAATCCAGAGTGAAGACAATCAGTGAAGATGCAATCATTCACGGGAATGCAGAGTGGCTGTGGGAAGTTGAGATGAACTTATTAATTGGGTAGTGCTATTAATTTAACAGCTCAGGAAAAGCAATGTTTTGCTGAATCAAGATACTGCTTTATTGCTAATACATAAGCAGACACTTGAACAGGCAGAGAGCATCATGTCCTTCTTGGCACTCAGAAGTACATTATTAAATATTCCCATTTGCCTACAATCCCAGCAACAGTCCCCACCCTAAACCTGGGCTGTTGTATATGGGCATGCACAGACATCAATTTTGAGAAAAGAAGTCTGTGTTTTAAGCCAAGAGGTTAACATTCAGTCTCATGTTCTGTGTCTGTGACAAATTAATTAGCTTCATCGAGTTTAAGCTGATGGACTTTTAGAGCAAACCAAAAAGTACACAAGACCTTCCAGCAGTCAGGAACCTCACAGCCCTGACATTACCTGAAGAATTGGGTCTTCTACCACATGCTGTCATAAATGGTGATGATTTGTGATGCACAAAAGCCCCAGCAAAAGTATCTGGGCTCCACTTCAGCAGGAACAGAACAATCAGAATCTCAGTATAGTTAACCACTGCTTCCTACCAATTAAAGCCATCAAATTTGACATGCTTTTACAATCCTCCAAATTTCCAGTCCCTAAAATATCTGTTGCCGTCCCACAGCAATTGGAATTCACTGGTACCAAGTACTCACTGTTGCGGAAATGCAGAAACAGTTCTGTAGCCGCACTTAAAGATAAAACTGGAACAGAAGGACTTTTATAAGCTTGTAGTGCTCCTACCAAGGCCACCGACAGCTGTAATAATCTCACACCTCTGTCTGTGACCATCTTCCCAACATTTTTGCCAGTTACAGGTCTTGCGGCACAACTTCTGGAATGAAAGGAGCACATCTCTTCCAATACAAAGTTTAGCACCTTGCTTAAGACTACTTTTACCAGCAGCACTAACTCACTACTGGTCTTTACCCAGAAGCAGCTGAGGTACAAATATGGTTTGGTTTTTTGACTTTGCAGTGACAGCAATAGTTTCAAGCAGGAAGATGGTAACCATACATTGGTGGGGACCACTGCAGCTGTTTCCTAAGGGATTGCAAGCAGAATCGTAACTGAACTTCCAGGCTATGTCCAGCCTGCTAAATATAAACTGCCAGGAACATGCCAATCCTTGAAGCCAGCTGACAAGGATCAACCTGTATTTATACTGGTAAAATCTTATAGCCTCTGACCCAAACAGACTACACGCTAACAGCTGTCAGGAGTGGGCCCTGACACATTTTTAACTCTATTTATGCCCAAGTACTGTTTTAGAGTGATGCACTCCAATGCCTGGCAACCTTCCTAGGGAATAAATTAAAAGTACAGGTGTAGATACAGAATCCTTTTTGGTATTGTCAAAATCCAGCTTATGGATACATGGGTTGGTGTTCGGACTGTGCTAACTGGGGAGTGCCCTTTTCTTTTCCTCACACCATTAAGGTGACAAGGTGCAAAAGATTTCTGCCGGTTCCTTATGTAATAATGTATCATAACATCCTGTCTTTTCGGATAGGATATTTGGATGTATCATAAGATCATATCTTTTTGGTCCTTTTCATTATTAAACTTGTAAGGCCAAACATCGGAGCCATAAAATAATATCCAATTTTCATTCAACATCCTAAAATGGCAAATCTTAGTTTGTTTACTCTTAAGACTGACAATTCAAGATGTCAGATTTCCCTTACATACACTTTTTTCCCTAGCTCAAGTTTATTTATACTTTTAAGAATACTTCGATCAAGTGGCATCATATAAAGGAAACAAGCCAGATAAACCAAAACCAGGTCAAAGGACAAATACTATTTTCCCCTCTGTGGAGCTATAGCAAAACATAGCCACCTGGAGTCAGAGAACTCCTCCTGGAATCTAATCAAAGAAGGGCTGAAAATGCCACAAACACAGGCTACTCAAAAATGAGAGATACTGGAGATTTCCAGAGGGACGTGTTCATGAGTTTTCTAACAGTCAAGTTAATTTTTTTTTTCCAAATTGTATTTTGATCCTCAGCTAGAGTGAATCTCTGAAGTTGTTGCACTGTGTCCGTACTTTTTTCACGCTTCAGCTGGTGAACAGCTTACTGAAAACCACCCGTATTTATGCCAACATTGTTTTAAAATGACAGCCAGCTTTGGCAGTCAAGCAGCTGAACCAGACGCTCCAATGTAATTTCTGGAAACTGAAAACAAAAATGCAACAATTCAGAATTCTGATAGGGAAGGACTAGTATTATAAAATGCCTTATCTGATCTCCAGAAGCACACAGCACAAGAAGACTCCAGGTTTGGAGGATCTCAGGCACAGCAGCATGGAGCTACTTTAGCACATGCTGAGTGTGCTGTTTTTTTCTAGTTCCCAACCAAGTTTCATGAACTGTGCTGAGCTCCTAGCTGCTGAAGCTAGATTGCTGGCACAGTCTCTAAGTTAGCTAACATAAAGCCTACCTTAGGTATATATAGATTACACTGAAGACTTGATACCTTTTTCCAGAATAAACATTAGTATATTCTATCATAACTGTGCTTTTCTAAGGAAGACACAGATCTTGCCTCATAAAGGGGTTTTTTTGATAGCTGCTCTGTAGCACAATGAATTGTACTGTTGGACTCACTATAATAACATACTCTGGCATGTGTTAAGGAAGATGTTTAACAAGGTGCAATGTATTATGTATATGCAATGTATATGCTTCTGCATTTTATTTTTTTTTTACATTTTATTTTTATTTTTTATACATGCTTTCTGTACCTCAAGTACAGCAAAATATTCCATGTTGTATAGAAGGCAACTGCTATTGTGTGGGCTTTTCTTCACACAGGTTTTACCTTTTTTATTCCCACCAGGGCAGAAGCAATCATTGGTACCCTCGCTTCTTTTTGCTACCAAAACTGTGTTCAGAAGTTTTGTGATACTAACGCTATTGTCCCTGTTCCAAAGACGGACCCTAGCAGGTTAACTTCCTTTTGGATGAAGAAGTCTGGGAATAATTCAGTGTAACTAGTTTCTTTTATATATCTATTTACCACCCTTGGAACAAAAATTGCCATTCTGCTTTAGCCCACTCCACCCAGGGATCTCTACCAAAGAGAAGGCTCAGGAAGACATACTTTCCAACATCCATACTAGTGTGACGATACAAAGAATACTTCTAACTCATATTTCCCATTAATGCCTCCACCACCACAAAGACAAGATATTTGAATTTCCAGCACTAAGGGGATGGGATTAGCTTTAATATTTTGAAGCATGAAAGTATTTCCTTTTTAAAAATTTCCACACAGTGCTATTCAGCCGAGTATTAAACCATTCTACTATTGTAGAGATACGCATCTTAGATAATCGTCACTGACAAAATTCTTACCCTACCCATAGGCCCAGGTTTTCACTTAAACTGCAACAAATTAAATAGAACTCTTCATTATACAGCATAAGTTAAGTACCTCCAGAGTATGGAACAAACTCAGGATGTAGCACACAGGTTTGCTCTAGGGAGAGGTGTTAGGTTTCCTTTAACCCAGGATTGTATCAGCAATCCTGTTTACCGGTTGAGTCCACCCATAGCTATCTTTCAAGCTGTGCAGCTGTAATGAACCACAAAAAGAACAAGCCTCTGGGAAAAGAGGAAGATTTTACAGATGAAAATCAGCTCACCACGAGACTATGCCTTGACACTGGGCTCAGGGTTTTGTATTATTTCCTCCCATTTGCCTTAGAGACAACTTGTTAAAAACATGTGTACAAAAGATTTCTCTTTTTGCAATAAACTAAAATAAAATGCTATTCCTTCTCTAGACTTCAAAATACTTTAGCACCCATGAAACATTAAACAAGCTCCCATCAGTCAGTGGAAAGTCTTTTAGTAATGCTAATGAGCTTTGTATCAAAACCAATAAAGGTTCCTGTCATTATCACCTAATACCACCTTATATTTAGAGAACTACATTCACACATTTATAGTACAAGTATAATTAGCTGCTGGCCTTGCTTATGATCGACATCACCTTTACAGAATGATAAGAAATATAATTTGATTAGCTTGGTGGTTTTTTTCATCTCTCTCCCATTTTTGTTCCTTTTTTTTTTTTTTCTCATTCATGTAATCAAAGGTATGTAACTAAAAATTATATAGAAATGCTAAGGCTTCTGTAGAGTATCATGTTTGCCATGGGCCCTTCTGGAAAAGGGTGTTGATTTCACCATGTGTTGTTTCTATCCAGTCTCTCAGCAACAGGTAATAATTTCATACTTTTCTGCCTGTACCTGAATAACCAGCTTTTCAACAACTGAACTTCTGTTGAAGAATTAGCAATTCGCCTGCACACCTTCAGTGCAGATGTTGCCTCTCTGGGGATTACTACATCTATGTCCTTAGCGTAGCTAGAACAAAAAGTAAGCATCCAGCAGAAGACATTTTTACAAGGTACTGGCTACCAAAATCAGACCAAATGCTTCAGCAAACTCAGCTTAAATCATTGTCTCAGCAGTGTGGAGGAGCTCTGTTGTTGTTGGTTGTTTGGGTTTTTTTTAATAAAAAACATCAATGGAGAATACAAAAGTGCAGGATGGCAAGCAATGCCGTCAGATATTAGTTATGAAATGAGATTTTTTTCCCACCTCTGAGGGACCATAGCCATGGGCAACCCACATTGGGACAGGGGCACAAGGACCAAGGCACTGCAACCATGGGCAATGTACACCAGGGCAGAGGAAAACCAGTAAGAAGGGCAAAGGAGTAAAAGAGAGAAGGTTTTACACAGGGTCCCCAGCCTCCTGTTCCACCTCACCAAAGGGATTGGGAGGCACTGAGTGTAACACCCAGCGAAAGGGGAGGTGAGACCACGGTGGCGGAGGAGAGGTGTTGGAACGAAATTGAGCTAGGTTTTCTTTCCCAAGGTGTTTAATTGTTTATTTTCTGTCTCTTGTAACATGAATCGGTGATGAAAAGTTTGTGTTAATTAACAATAATTAGCAAAATTAAGTAAAATTCCAAGCTGAGCTACTTTCGTCTGCAACTATACAGATATCCTGCCTATATCTACCTATCAGCTAGATACCAATCCTGTATGGCTTTTAAAGCTTGAGGCAAGTTTTCATTGCATTTCATGCCTATTTCCCAGGATTACCATTATCAGCACGGAGGCACCTGACTTCTGTTCACATTCCACTCAAATGAAAAAGAACCTGAAATACCGAATTCAGGCTAGATGTAAAGAGCTAGCTGTAAAGAGCAGGGGGATTGCTGTCCTGGTGTGGTCAGGTTGCCAGCACAAGATCCAGCTGATCTTTTGCCATACCATTCCCCTTGCTATTAGACACCTCTTAAATTATGGCTTCTATTACTGACTGTATAGGGAGAAGAAAGTCACCTCAAAAATCTGAAAATGGATACAAACAATAAACTGCCACTTAACATGCTATTTTGCTGATGAATACAGAACTAAAGTAGTACATAAAAATTCTAAGTGGGGAAGAAGCTATCAATCTTACTTCAGCAGTATTTTGGGATAAGAACAGTTCCACACAATCCTCAGGTCACTAATACAACAGTCCTTTGATATTTTTTTTTTTTTTTTACATCTTCTAACATGAGTTTGTGTGTGAATGTTCATTTGTTTGAAATATTAGAATGCCAACATACAAAGATAACAGCAGAAGCCAACTTTCAGAGAACTACATGAGAAAAAATACATCATCACACCTCCCAAAAATTGCATTTTCACTTTCTTTTCTGGGCTTAGTTTTTGGTCATGTATTTGGGTCTAGAAATATAAGATTGTAACCATAATATGAAAACAATGAAAACAGCTGAAACTTGAAAGCACTATAGGATTAACTGTCACAGAATCACAGAATCAGTACGGTTGGAAAAGACCTGTAAGATCATCGAGTCCAACCTGGGGGGGGGGGGGAAAAAAAAAAAAAAAAAAAAAAAAAAAAAAAAAAAAAAAACCCACACAACATCAAAAATCCACAAAAAAAAAACCAAAAAAAACCCACAACACAACCACTAAACCCACGCCACACAATAACAATAACAAAATAACAAGCCACAACCCACCCAACACCACACAGCACCATGTCCATCAAGCTACATCCCACAATGCCACATCCACACGCTCCTTGAATACCTCCAGGGAGGGTGACTCTACCACCTCCCTGGGCAGCCTATTCCAGTGTTTCACCACTCTCTCAGTGAAGAACTTTTTCCTAATGTCTAGCCTGAACCTCCCCTGTCGCAACTTGAGGCCATTTCCTCTAGTCCTGTCACTAGTCACTTGGGAGAAGTCAGTGAGAATGATAACCTGAGTGGTTAATTTTTCTTTTCAGAAATCAGCTGGCATAATTTATTAGCACAACAATCATTACAGATTTAAGGGGACTCTATAGCGGCTTTGCATATTTGTTGCGTGTACATTTTGCTGTCAGCCTACAAGTACCTATAACTGAAATAATTCACAGCTACCAAATGCCTTTGTGGACCTAGACATAAATCCTGGGAGCTAGTAAGCACCAACATGAAGGAAATCCCCAATTTTAGAGGAACCTTTTCCACTTTTGATACTAAACTTATCCTAACCATATGCCTGTTCGGAATCACAGAATCACAGAATCACTAAGGTTGGAAAAGACCTGTAAGATCATCAAGTCCAACCATTACCAAAAAATGGTAATGCCACGTCCACACGTTCCTTGAATACCTCCAGGGAGGGTGACTCCACTACCTCCTTGGGTAGTCTGTTCCACTGTGTTACCACTCTCTCAGTAAAGAAATTTTTCCTAATATCCAGTCTGTATCTCCCCTGGCACAACTTGAGGCCATTTCCCCTTGTCCTGTCACTCATCACTTGGGAGAAGAGACCAACACCCACCTCACCACAACCCCCTTTCAGGTAGTTGTAGAGAGCGATAAGGTCTCCCCTCAGCCTCCTCTTCTCCAGACTGAACAACCCCAGTTCCCTCAGCCGCTCCTCACAAGACTTGTGCTCCAGACCCCTCACCAGCTTCGTCGCCCTTCTCTGGACACGCTCCAGCACCTCAATGTCCTTCTTGTAGTGAAGGGCCCAAAACTGAACACAGGATTCGAGGTGCGGCCTCACCAGCGCCGAGTACAGGGGCACAATCACCTCCCTGCTCCTGCTGGCCACACTATTTCTGATACAGGCCAGGATGCCGTTGGCCTTCTTGGCCACCTGGGCACACTGCTGGCTCATATTCAGCTGGCTGTCAATCAACACCCCCAGGTCCTTTTCTGCGGGGCAGCTTTCCAGCCTCTTGTCCCCAAGCCTGTAGCGTTGCCTGGGGTTGTTGTGACCTAAGTGCAGGATCCGGCACTTGGCCTTGTTGAACCTCAGACAATTGGCCTCGGCCCATCAATCCAGCCTCTCCAGATCCCTCTGCAGAGCGTTCCGACGCTCGAGCAGATCAACACAGAATCACAGAATCACTACGGTTGGAAAAGACCTGTAAGATCATCAAGTCCAACCTGGGGGGAAAAAAAAAAAAAAAAAACACACCCAAAACCCACCACACAACAACAACAAGCCACAACCCACCCAACACCACACAGCACCATGTCCATCAAGCTACATGCCACAATGCCACATCCACACGCTCCTTGAATATCTCCAGGGAGGGTGACTCTACCACCTCCCTGGGCAGCCTGTTCCAATGTTTCACTACTCTCTCAGTAAAGAACTTTTTCCTAATATCTAGCCTGAACCTCCCCTGGCGCAACTTGAGGCCATTTCCTCTTGTCCTGTCACTAGTCACTTGGGAGAAGAGACCAACACCCACCTCACCACAACCCCCTTTCAGGTAGTTGTAGAGAGCGATAAGGTCTCCCCTCAGCCTCCTCTTCTCCAGACTGAACAACCCCAGTTCCCTCAGCCGTTCCTCATAAGACTTGTGCTCCGGACCCCTCACCAGCTTCGTCGCCCTTCTCTGGACACGCTCCAGCACCTCAATGTCTTTCTTGTAGTGAGGGGCCCAAAACTGAACACAGTATTCGAGGTGCAGCCTTACCAGAGCCGAGTACAGAGGCACGATCACCTCCCTGCTCCTGCTGGCCACACTATTTCTGATACAGGCCAGGATGCTGTTGGCCTTCTTGGCCACCTGGGCACACTGCTGGCTCATCTTCAGCCGGCTGTCAATCAACACCCCCAGGTCCTTTTCTGCGGGGGAGCTTTCCAGCCACTCGTCCCCAAGCCTGTAGCGTTGCATGGGGTTGTTGTGACCAAAGTGTAGAACCCGGCACTTGCCTTATTGAACTTCATCCGGTTGGCCTCAGCCCATCGATCCAGCCTGTCCAGATCCCTCTGTGTCGTCTGCAAACTTGCTGAGGTTTCACTCGATCCCCTCATCCAGATCATCAATAAAGACATTAAACAAGACCGGTCCCAAAACTGAGCCCTGGGGGACTCCACTTGTGACCGGCCGCCAACTGGATTTCACTCCATTCACCACAACTCTCTGGGCTCCGCCATCCAGCCAGTTTTTTACCCAGCAAAGAGTGCACCTATCTAAGCCACGAGTCGCCAGCATCTCCAGAAGGATACTGTGGGAGACAGTGTCGAAGGCTTTGCTGAAGTCCAGGTAGACAACGTCAACAGCCTTTCCCTCACCCACTAGGTGGGTCACCTGGTCATAGAAGGAGATCAGGTTGGTAAAGCAGGACCTGCCTTTCATGAACCCGTGCTGGCTGGGCCTGATCCCTTGTTTATCCTGCACGTGCCCCATGAGTGCCCTCAAGATGAGCCTCTCCATAATCTTCCCCGGCACCCAGGTCAGGCTGACAGGCCTGTAGTTCCCCGGATCCTCCTTCCGGCCCTTCTTGTAGATGGGCGTCACGTTGGCAAGCCTCCAGTCATCCGGGACCTCCCCCGTTAACCAGGACTGTTGATAAAAGATGGAGAGTGGCTTGGCAAGCTCCTCCGCCAGCTCCCTCAGCACCCTTGGGTGGATGCCATCAGGCCCCATAGACTTGTGGGTGTCCAGGTGGCATAGCAGGTCACTAACTGCTTCCTCCTGGATCACTGGGAGTTTGTTCTGCTCTCCATAGAGTGAGATACTGCATATGCATCTCATGACTGCATTCACTGGAGACTTTCACCCAGGGTGTGATTCACGTTATTCTGCCTCCTAAAAGTTCAGGATCTGGTCAAGATTGTTTATTGTGAGAAATATAGTTGTGTGGTGAGTACTGAGAAACCATCCCTTATCCTAAGCCACTGGCAACATGATCAAATTCAGCATAAAAGTTTGCAACTATTATGTATTAAAGCTGCATTTGGATGAAGTCTGTGTCATTCCCAAAGGTTCATTATTGGTTTTACTTTCATTTTAGAACTAGCTCCTTCCTCTCCCGCGGTGGTACTCATGACGTATTCATAAAAGAAACAGTTTGACACATCACATAGGGATAATGAAAGCTCTCTCACATGTGTGAGAATGTCTGATAATGAATTAATTCTACATAAAAATATTTACTAGAAGTGAGTTAAAGTCACTATCATAAAAGTGGGATTTTAGCTACTTCCTTTAAAAAACCCAAATTTAATCCATTCCTTTTCCCCTCCCCTCCTCCCCACCCTTTAGAAAGTATTTAAGGTTACAGCATATATAGTCTAAGAAATCTTCATTATATCAAAACCCCAAATCATATACTCGATAAAATTCAGAAGCAAAGTTAAAATAACAAGTCAATGCAGATGAAGAAATTGTAATGGAAATGCATAACTGTAAAAATTGGAGTCTTTTCATCTTGGATGCAGAAATGATGATTCTATGATATTTGTCATAGGCAGGAGGAGAGGGGGAAGTAAAGTACTTTGATACTAGCTAAATTTAGTGCCAGATTCAAAAGCCATGAAGATAACACTGTGGCAATTGAAACGATGAAAACTTCAGTTTCATACTCCACAATAGTGGTGTTCAGTGTTACAGCTAACTTAACTTTAAATGTATTTTTACCCACATCATACCTTATTATTTCCTTGCCAGAGTTGCTCTCTTTTTAATTAAAAAAATGAGGCTATTCACTACAGCTTCTAAAAAAAAAAAAAAATCAGTGATTAAAAAAATAGTCTTTAAAAATTGAATTCACAAGATAACAGTTCACTGAATGTTTAAATGGACTACCCTGGCAACTTCAACTATAAAAGTAACTGTCTATGTCATTTTTTTAAAGATTACTATTAAAATCAGAAGATTAAATTATAAAAATAAAAAATTTAAAAAGGTAAAAGATACTTAATTTTTTAAGACAAATATTGGTAAACATGGCCTGTGAGAAATTTTGCATCAGAGGAATGTTTTGGGGCCTTTTGGGGGTTTAAAAGAAGTATTGGGGATAGGGTTACAACAGACAGCAAGAGAAAGCCAGGATCTCCAGCTGTAGCAGCCCCAGCAAGGGGCTGCCAAAACCTAGCGTGAGCTGCAAAAACTTTTTTTTCAGCAGAAAATTTGTGGTTACTGTTAAGGTAGAGAAGAAGAAAAAGGTTAGATCTGCAGGTGCAGTGGGGCTAGGAAGCAGCTGCCCAGGCAAAGAGCAGGCTGCAGAGGGACCTGTCCTGGTACAAAGTTTGCATCAGGGCCTTGCCTCCACGGCTCTGCAGATTTTTTAGCATTATTTTTAGAATGTGGGTGAAGGCAAAGAGAAAACCTAGATTTTCCTGTGAGTGGGGCTATCAAGCGCCTGTCCTCTTAGGTGTATTGCTTCCACTGCTTCTGAGCTAGGGGAAACTTTTCTTTGCTTATTGAAATGTGGGGAGGAGGTATCTTTGTTTGTTTAAGGTAAGGTTGTTCTCATGTTTCACTAGGTCAAGGTCAGCTACATCAGCTGTATTCTCAGGATAGCCCAATTCATCACTATCTCGGTGAACTCGACCTCTTCCTCTGATGCCCTTTCACACTAGTGTTCAGCTGTTCAACAAAAAAAGGCCACTGGACATTTGACTTAATATTCATCCATCTATTTTGCATTTTTAGTAGTTTAACTCATTGCCTTTGGTCATTTTGTTCTATAGATTTTGTCCTAGGAAAGAAATAGTTAGGAAGTCCTATTTGTGCTTTGCAGTTAAATTCTCATTTTACTTACAGAGGCGTCAATCTGGTATGTTGAGTAAAATAGTGAAGTTATACAATGAGTAACGGGTGAAAACTATTTCACGACTCCTGAATCATAGCAAATGACAAGGTGTTTCCAACAGTTCTTAAATCAATTGTCCTCTGTCCTGATAGGCATCTTAATCTTTATCATTATCACACCACTTATTAATTGGTTCAGTACCATTAAGAAACAGCACTATGGGAGTATCTCCAAGCATTACGAACCTAAGAGCAATTATGCTTGTTACAGCCTTCCTCTTTCCGACACTGTGATTCCCTTTTTGCCTCTTTCTGGGGTTCACCTTGCTCCAAGCTGGATGCTGCACAAGCACTTCCTTCAGGGTAACCATGGGAACCGAACTCAGAGCATCATCTGGGATGCAAAGGCTTGACCAATGTTTTTAACTTACAGTGATGCTTTGTTTTAAGGATCCAGGCCTATTAGTATAAAGGTTTTTACAGATTAGTGCTTTCCCTACCAGAAAAATATAGTGAAGGTCAGTTGTTGAAAATATTAATTCTGCATTTCAAGAAGAGATTTATAGTTCTGTGTAGAAAATTGTCCTTTTCAGTGAATAACTGCAGCAATAAGAAAATAAAACCATCTATCATGAACGCATTAATTTTTAGTAATCCTATGACCAATTTAAACAATGCACCCATAAACCTGGAAATCTTGAGTTCTCTTTCTGTGTAACCCACTGGCTGTTAATCTTGTCCAAGTCAGTCAAACCAGCTGTGCCTCAGTCTCTGTACATTAACCTACATCAAGTACATAAATATTTGCTTGCTGAGTGATTTCATTCATTCAAGTTTGTTAAGCTGATCTCCCAGACAGAGGTAGTACAGAAAACCTTAATATTAAAAGTTATGATTGGTCATAGTGAGACTGTATGGCCAAGACAACTTGAACAGAAGAAAACTGTAACCTACAAAGCCTCCTGAGTAGACACAGCTGAACTGGATATCTAAGAAAAACATAGTATGGAAATTTCTTCCATATTCTTTATTTTGTTTGGACCATAAATATTCCAAGCACAGTTTTTTCCTCCATTTGAGCTTCCGTTGCTTGACTAGTAAAAATGTTTGGGGTTTTTTTTGTCCATATAAAAGAAGTTTTGTTTAAGTTCAATTTTTTGAGAAAGACTGGGGACTACTGACTAGGCTGCATTTTAGTGACTGATCCATTCTTAACACAGTAATTTAACCTCCTCTTTGTTTGTACCTTGGCTCTGTCTCTCCACCTCCCATACCCTTTCCTCACTAATAAACAATTACTCTCAGATCTGCACACAAAGCAACTCAGTATGTACTCCCAGCGATGCCAATACTGACTAAAGTGGTAGTCTGAAGCTCAGATGGGTGGAAATACGCCCTTTTAATAACACACCAAGTGCACAGAAATTCATATTTTAACTGCGAGAGATTTATGTTAATAGGAGCATAAAAATTTATCTGCCCACGCTGCTTTCCCACCCTTTCAACCTTCATGCCATACAAGTTTCTGCTGTGTTCACCTTTAAACCTTACAGCTGTCCTCTATTCATTATCTGTAACAGTAATCCCAGATGTCTTTTTGCCTCAAACAATGCTGCAGTATCACACTAGGATATATCAGCGAGTTTAATGGAACCCTGACTCTTCAAATCTACTGACCAGATACACAAAGCATTCATTCTCAAGTAAAAACAGCATCTGTAATGACCCAGTCTAAAGGAATCTTATTATAATTTTTACTGCCTAAGGCTCTACTAATAGTTGACTGTCACTCTTTGAACAAGCCTTCCATAGATGTTTTCACCAACACATGAGTAGAATATATCAAGTGAAATCTGAAGTTAATTAGGCAAATTTCAAGTTTATCTGCATGATTATTTTCTATTTTCCAATAAATGCTTAACTTAGAAAACATGACAAGTAACTCAGACACCTTTACCGTAACATAAAATATTCTCTTGCTTTCAACACAAACCACACATTTATTCAGAACTGTGCTAAAATCCCGCTTCTACTCTGTAAAAAAATAAAGCAAAAATTTTTATAGAGCATTAGATCACTGTATTTTTATTTCGTGGCTTTTTATAATTGTTGATGCTGTTACAATGTCAAAGCTAATTTCTTATAGGCCAATAGCTGTCAAGCCTGTATTTACTTTGATTCTAATGCCGCCTTCTAACCAAGAAGCCAAATCGAGGTTCTCAGGACAAAGTTAAGAAATCAGGCAGCAAGTATTTCAAATTAAATTTATGTGATAAAAATACAAGCTCTGCAATGATGACATTTACCCTAGAGGAGGATCTATATTTGAGCCTGTTACCATCCAACAACTCAGACAGCATTTCAGAGATGAAGGGTCTTTTATTTTCCTAAAATATAAAACACTGAATAACATCCTTATCCAAATGCTGGGACTGAGTAAATAGAAAGAACACAATATCACATATTCTGTTTCTGAAAGAGGACATAATCTTATTTCTATCATATTTATAAGGTGTTTGGCACACCATTGCTTTTCGGTTGTTTGAATCTTTCTCCATACCCAATCATCACCCACCCCACCACACACACACTATGACAGAGTCAATCTTTACAAGCAGATATAGCTGATAAAAAATTCTTCCCAGAGTTGAAATAAATATTACTAAAATCATAAGCACTATTGTAGAATAAACAAATGTATGGGGTAACAAAGTACCTAAAGAATTTGCTGTGGAGTCCTTAAAGGAAAGAATCCTCATTTCTTTGTAGAAACCTTTCCTGAATTCATCCTTGTGTTACCTCTTCCAACATCCCAGATCTGTGGATAAGGCACAAAACACAGTTTTAAGAATACAGGGTAATAAATCAGATATCAGTAGACTGCATCTTCTAGCACTGGAGGAAAAAAGGGGAAAAAAAAAAAAATACTTCCTAGACTCAGATACCAAAAGCCCCCTGACCCCCACACCTGTGCTTACATTATGGAGAGACATATTACATGGGGGACATATGTTACGGGATGATGTACCACAGCCTCCCATGCAGCCCTTGCCTCTGGCTAGATACTTCAACCAACATAAAGACAACCATGTCATATGCCTTGGGTTTTTCTCCAGAAGAAAACCAAGCAGGCAAGAAGCCATACTGCTTTTCTGCAAATCCTCCAGTGTAGATGCTGGGGGTGCATACCTGTTTGCAGGCAGACCTGGCCAGGGGTAGCTCTCAGGAAGCTGTGTCAATACACACACCCTGTAATTACAGAGCATCAAGGTCATGAAAGCTGTTTGATTTCTTTATTTATTATTATTCAATACTGCTATTATTCCAATGCTGTTACCAATCTTTTCTCCTAGTCAGACACCTATCCTTCGTTTTGTACTTTCTGATTCATACAGACCTGATCAAATATTTTTCTTTCCAGAGAGGAGTTCTCAGAGCATCTTTGCTACAGATTGCATACCCTGAGTCTGGACATCCAAGGACAGGCTCTCACAATATTTGGGTTGAAAGAAGCTCATGAGAACTAGAGATTATGTAAGTATGAACTACATAATAAGTCTCTGCAGAAAATACAGCCAGATTCACTTGGATTTTTTTTTTCATACCCACCAGTGAAGAAAACAGATATTTGACTGCAAAAGATCTTACGTGTTTTCTGTGTGCTTTTCTTTCTTTCTCTGTCATAGAACTGCCTATACGCCACACATTTCTTCTGTTCACAGCAATTCACCTCCAAGCAAGGCACAGGAAGACCCAAGAGAACAGTTTACAGAACAAATGCAAGGTCAGCAACAAAGACTCTGATGGCAAAGCAGTGCTTTTAGGGAGTAATATTTATCCCATTTGTCTTTTGTTTATTACCATCATTTAAGCCATTCTGTTTTGTGAGCTGTTCTCCAAAGGAACCATTTTCCTCCACACAGCATTGCTAATTTAACTTCTGATGCTCTCATTGTACCGGTGCATTCTCTTTCATACGTTAAGTGCCATCACCTGTTATCAGCAGCAGTGGTTTGAAATAACTCCCCTGTGAAAACTACAGTTTTATTATATATAGGCTCTAAATTTATTAGCTTATCATGAATTCACTAGAAAAGAATGTTTCTAAAATAAGAGAGGTAAAAACAATATAAATGCAAGTAAAACAACCTAGCTATCACTTAATCTTCGTGATAAAATGTTGATTTAAAATGACAATAAAATTGTTTTTTACTGTCTTATCTATAACATCCGAGTTTGATTCTAAGATTCTTCCACTGTTATGGATTCACATAATGGTGCATACAGACATGTAAATCTGTCCCATATACAAACTTTGAACATCAGAATATGCAGGCTTAGCTGAGCAAAACAAGTTATGCCAACAAACACACTGCTTTCTGTTGACTCGATTTGATGAATAGTGAGCTGGCATCAGGACATTAGAACCTCAAGCAACAGAGGAGCTTACTCAGAGTCACATAATTTCCATGTTATAAATAAGAAACAAATATCAGACATGTTACAGAGAAGGGGGATCACTGTGGTTTTTTTCTTCCCTACATCAGACAACTAAAAAGTCCTGTAATTACCACCAAAAAAAACCCAAACAAACAACCATCCCACAGAAAACCAAAAGCTCTTTCTTTATTTGAACATACTGGGCTTTTTTTTCTAGAAGGTGATGTACAGTAATAACACTTACATGGGTTTTGTCCCAGGAATCAGAAAGGAGCCAAAATGTTCACCCAAGGATCAGAATCACAGGCATACTGTGAATCATATTGATTACAGAAAGGGAGAAAAGATAGAAAGAAATCAATAGCAAAGAGGGGAAAAGACAGAAAGCTTCCCAAACTCAGTGCTCCATTCACCTTTCACTCCTCAAAGGGATTTGTACCTCACACAGATTAAAACCTTTGTAGCTAGCCTCATATAAAACATCCCAGTTCAACTTGGTAAAGACTCATGGTGTCAGATCCATCTCTATAATGAACAAACCTTGCCCAAGCTGTGTGTTTAGCTCATGTACTGCATAATATTTCCACGTAACAGCGATCTCTTTGCTTTATCCCTTCTTGCACTGACCAGTAAATTTTACAGCAAAGGAAAATGTGTTTGCAATACAGATTGGAATGATGTCATTATAATCCTCTAACATGTCAGGAGATGTGGGAAGTTTTAGGCCTAAAAGAAGTCAAAGAAAATGAACAGAAAAAAAGTAGCAATTCTAAAGGAAAATACCATTGATCAGTATACAACTTCATTTATTTGCTGGGTTTGAACTTTTTACTGCTTACCAAACAGAAATGTGGGGTTTAGTTTTCCAAAGAAGAAAATACTAAAGTTGAAAAGTACGAAAATTGAACTGCAGCCTTCTAGCTGATGTCAGGTTAGTTTGATATACCCTGGTCATCAAGACAACAAAATAAATGATTGTATATAAACAGTCCTCACACTGCTAAGAACCTGCAGAAAAATGTGCACACACAAAATGATTCAGCACATTCATTGCCAGGTTTTTAAATGGCTTCACATAATTTAATGAAATTTAAGTACAGTAAAAGGGTAAAGATTTGATGCCCAAACTCTCATTTCAATATTTTCTTTTTCATGAAGTAAGCAGAAAACCCAGAAAGAGAGCAGCTTTAACTAGCTTTATTCTAATCATATTTAGAAATTAGACAAATAGATGGCTAAAAATATATCTACTTTGTTTAGAATAAAAATGATTCCCAAGAGAACTTGAGATTGCAGCATTTCCTGTAACATAAATAGTGAAGTCTGTGTGAGAGGAGGGCTTATATTAAAATAATTTGGTAAAGATTATCATAACAGAGATGTTTAGGGTTTTAGCTTTTTTTCACATACCACATCTTTTTTTTTTCATTTTTTTCTTTCATATTCGAGTGAGTCAAGTAACTCAATTCTGCTATCAAACAGTGCCAAACAAATTTGGTTCTCTTGAAGAACACTATTTGCATAAGCCCATTTGTGCACTTGAGCTTCTCTCCCCAAGTACCATGGTACTTCAGCTCCATGCTGTGTTTGCCTTTTCAATGGGAAACCTGAATAATGTTACACAAACCTGGGGCAGGAAAGCACATTTTTACATCCAATTTAAAGCCCTGAGTAGCATACAGCTCTAATTCTGGTTCAGAATTATGTGAAAGTAGTAAAAGGCTCCATGTTTACTCCTATTTTAGGAACAGAAGCAATGGCTTTTCTGATCTCAGTACAAGGAAAAGACAAGGTCAACTTTGGAAAGTTTCTCAGTATAAACTGTTCACAGCTTGAAGGTGTGTGTTCCCAGCTACATTTCCACAATATGTTCCCTATCCAGGTGCACCAGCACCCCAGCAAACATTTTGAAGTATATCTCCACAGTATCTCTCCTCAGAACTAACTCAAGCTGAAACTGTTTACCATGTTAATGCAGTTGTAGCTGCTACAAGAGTTAAGTGGCTGAGGAATGCACCGAAGCAGGGAGTGTAGCATGCCTCAGGGCTTTAGCCTAGATTTAGCATTATTGAAACAAGTAAACTCACTTTAATTGCATTAGAATTATCAGCACCATTTTTAGCTAATGAACTCAGGTATTTCCTTTCCTGAGCTTTTCAAGGCACCACAGGGCTCTGCTCCTATCTTAGTTGCTAAAATCTTCAAGGTCATAAATTAACTATATAGTGGTTTCTGCAGAATTTTTGCAGTGCTTTTAATGTTTTTTTTCTGTACACTGTCAGTGATTAACAAGACTTATCATACAACTCTTGATCCAGAAGAGCACTTAAGGACATGCATAACTTTGGTTTTCTTGAGCTGACCATTTAAGCTGACAAGACCAGGCATATGCTTGAAGTTAAAGGCATGTTCCACTGCTTCGCTATTTATAAGTGAAAATGTTTGCCACTATGCAAGGAGAACACAACCCAGTAAAACATATCCCTGCTTTGAGTAAAAAAAAAAAAAGTTCTCAGATTTAATCCTTGAATCCACAAATTTACTTACAATTTTAACACCTTCCCTGAAAATGTTCTTCAGGACAGGTCTTATTCTCAACTGTACTGGGAAAAATCAAGTCACAGATTTCTTCAGGCAGCTCTTTGTAGTCATTTCTTTATATTTAAGTATGCAGGACCCAGCAGATTCACTTAAATCAAATGGCTTCTCTATTATCCTAAAATCCACTAACCTCATTCTTCTGCCTCTCAGTTTCAGCAGCAATTTTGTTCCACATCTCATTATGCTAATAAGGGGGAAAACCTGATTAACCAGAAGGTTCTAAAAGAATTTAGACTGATCAATCACCTCAGCTCAAATTAAATTGGTAATGCAATGAAAATGCTTGAAAAACTCTACCTTATCAGAGGCTTACCAAAAGCAACACTTACCAAAAGCAAACTAGATTTTGACAACAGAATTAAAATACAGGTAGTTTACAAAGCATCTAACCATTAAACTGTATTTCTCTGCTTGTTACACTACTAAACCCAAACTCTTCTTGTGAAAAAGCTACTCATATGGAGGGGTTTTATGTAAGGGACATTACGTAAACAACCAACCAATTTTTTTCAGTAGAGACTGGTATTTATTAATAAGGCTTATTTATGAAATTCTAGAGATTAGACAAATACCCTGTGCCTGTAATTCAAAAAAATCTCAAACAAAAAAAGACCCCAAAATTGGTATTACAGGCTAGAACAGAACATTGGAAAATGCCATAAAGAAACAGGAGAGTGATAATGACTTCCCGATGAAGTGCTTGACAGCCTGTCCAACTATGACAAACATCAAATACCACACAATTTCACAGATCACTAGTAACCAGATCGGTAATTTGAATCTCCACATAAACAGATAATTTTGAAATATCTGCAAATGACCTGACACATCTGGGAATGGTTTTTTTGCCCATCTCCCAGTTTCTTCATGCATTACAGATCCTGGCTAATAAAGGAAATATTATTTTAATAATCTTATTATAGTAAAAAAATTGCAGTTTTAAACTGGACAGTGTCAACTCAACAAGACAAAAAGTGTCTGTAACATTTATGTGCTTTCTAGGAATAGCCAACTAAGATCTCAAGCCACTGTCTCAATAGAGTAATAAATAGCTTTAATAAGTGGTGGTGTAAGCTGCATTCTGTATGACTGTACCAGTGTGTCATAGCCCCGCTCTGTAAATATTCACCTCTTGCAAAAAAACAGATCACTCGGTTGTCTGCACTGTTTCTTCTGTGGCCACTATACCGACCATGATAACAAAACATAGCGAATGAGACCAACAGGTGATTTCACATAGGTCACTATAAACTTTGACTAAAGAATGCTCCATTCAATATATCCACATTTCCTTCCTTATCCCACTAATAGGATACTTTCATGGAAGATATCTGACAAGTATTTTCAGCTTGTAAAAATAGATTCAAATACAGACGAACTTGTCAGGGTGTAAAGCTGGAAGAAACTATTATAATCTGAAAAGCGAAGCTGCTTATACCCTTTTGCAGATATCATTACACTCACTAGCTTTAGAGAAAGCATGACAAGGCAGAAAATAGAGCAGGGATTAGATACAGAGCTCCAAGAGTTTCATCCAGTCACTGCTGGCTCTGGGAAGAACATGCCAACACCAGACAGCACCAGCCTCTGCCTCTGCACATGCCCCACTCCCTTGCAATGCCCACACCACAAGGACAAAGAACTAAGGGAGGAGGGGGGAGACTGACTGCAGTTGCCAAGCTTCCACAGAAATAAAATATATCCAGTTTCACTCCCCACACCTAGCTGCACACTCTAGAAAATTCACCAAACTGTGAGGGTCGCCAGCTGACAGGAATGTCTTTTTTTTTAAAGAATTTGAAAAAACTTCCTCAGGATATTTTATTATTGTTGTTTTCTCCGTTCCCCTGCCTGCCAAACTTCACTGTTTTGTGAAGCAGTATGCACTCACAGAAATTACAGGGAATTTATTTTGTTTGCTTTTGGGTTTTTCATCTAAAGTATATAAAAAGTCCATAAAAAAAAGGTTATCATTTTGTCTCTCTAACATACAGCTTTTAAAGTGATTACAGAGACAGAGAAAAATCTATGGGAAAAAATGTAGAAAATTGTATACTTTGAAGTAAAAATAGAAAATACTTAGCTGTATACTTTTAAGTCATTGTACTTTAAAAGCGTCATTCTAATTACCTGGTTTTTGGGAATTGCGCCAGTGCTAGCTGGAAAAAGCACTCTTATCTAGCCATCAGCTACAAAATAGAAAAACAAATTGCAAGAATTATTGAGCTTTTGGAGTTTGGAATGATTGAGACCTAGTTAAAGAAACATACACTACTTTGATTACATAGCAGCCTCTACTCCGTGTACTCAAATAATAATATACTATAATACAAGACTTCAAATAACATACTGAAAAATTAAATCCAGTGTCCCTGTATCCTGCTTTGTCGGTGGGGGGGGGATGTGCTGTCATAAGGCAACATCTTGTACCTTCTAGAATTATGTATATTGATGTCAGTTTGCAAGCTAAAGTCCCATGATAGCTAAGAAGATAAGGACATTAGTATAAAAGCAGCAAGACAGCAAGAACCTCACTGTACTGCAAATTACAGAAAATTTTAAGTAAATATTTTTTAGTCAAAAGTTATTGATGTTAATGTGCAAAAGTCTATATCCAAGTGAACAATCTACAAAATTTTGCCTAATTTCTTAGCCAGCTCAGGCCAAGGGTGTCTGTGATCACACTTGCCCCATGCAAAAGGCATTCACAAACCCAGATGAGCACTGCACAAGCTGGTATGTTCCAGTTCCAGAGTATCCCAACACTGGTTCACATCTTGAAAGCAGCATAGCCTCAGCCTCAGCAGTGGCAGTTCTTGTAAGCAGCGTAGCTTCAGCAGGGCTATGAAATTTGAGACAAGTACTGCTACACTAGTATGGATACAAGACAGCCCAAACAAGCCTGGGTATCTTGGTCCCTATGCTCCACAGCATGGCTTGGATCAGTCAGAAAGGTTACTTCAAAATCCTGAGTACTGCTACCAAACTGCCATCACAATAAGAGCACTGTGGAGTTCACAAAGTATCCTGTCCCTTAATCAATTTCCATATGTTATTACCATCAGCTTTTTAAATACCCAGCATGTTAGAGTTCAAATAATTTTTTTCCTATATCCCATATGCCCTAGCCAGTAATCACTAAAGTGCTATGAGAATCTCTCCAACTTCATTTTTCCTGTGTCTTTGCAGTTAACTCAAAACTTTGTTGCAGCAAGAAAGAACAAGCTAAAAGGAACATGTCACTGAAACCTGGTGCTGAGTTTGCTGCCCTGTGGAAGTGTCTTGTTTCTCATCTCTGCTTGCATCAGCTGGGGAAGCCCCCACTTCAGCTTCTTTTTGGCTGCCTTAAGCGTTCCTCCATGCAATAGGCAGGGTTTTTTACAAATCCTATTTCTACATCCATTTTGTATAACAGACAACTGACTGAAGCTATATCCTGGAAATTCTGTACCCTCCTAAGCATGAAGATGCGTTAGAGCTGAAATCCTATTATTAGTTGCCAGCCCTTCTTGCACGTGATGTGAAAGTCAGGTATGGCAACACACAGACGGTAGTCCCATCATCACTGACACCAGACCAAGCAAAAGTATCAATCCCATCTGGGTTTGGCACAGGCATAAAACTTCCTGTCTGATATGGCTGCTATACCCCATGTTACGGGTCATGGAAGTTTCATCCTTTCTTGTGCCATCTGCAGGAAAAATTATGATGCATCATAAAGACAGAGCAGCATGGAAAAATGATAGCAGATCCATTGTAAAGCCTTCAGTGCATAGTTAGCTTATCTAAGTATTTTTAACAAATGTGAACCATCACGGTAAGCTTATCAGTTTTTCAGCACTTCACATCATACAGTCATGGGGTTTTTTTATCTGATCAGAGGAGTCTTAAAGCCCAATTAATGCACTTTATGGTCAAGCCACAGCCTCACCATCACCATTTTAACTCCTTGGATCCAGGCCAGGTTGCTTGGCTGGAAAGAGCGTTAATCAACAAACAGTCTTGAAACTGGAAGGGGTATACGGTTTTGCTATGCCTAACTTACTTAGAAAACCTGCCTTCCTAGCAGATCCACAAAGCTCCTTTTAGTATCATTACATGCATGCAGAGTAATTATGTTAATTCTGCTAATTAGTCAGTATTGGTACAACTGTGGCCAACCTCCAGTTTCCCAGCCCTTTCCCCATTATAAGCTGTTAGAAACACCAGGAAAAGACTCAACAACTCATGGTAAACTTTGTGCCTATTCGGATTCGATCCAAGACATTCTACACAATTCCATTAAAGCACAGCAAACAAAGCTAGGCATTAGCGCATAACTGAAGTAGGCTTTATGTTGTCACCATGAATCAGATTCAGACTGGCTCCATTCCAGAATTATGCTTTTAAAAGCTTATTTAGTAACAAATTACATAGAAGATAAACAAGCAATTAACCAATCTCCCAAGAAGCTAACTATCAAAATACTCTGTGCTGAAGTTCAAACATATTAGGTTGTTGCCTTCATCTGTCACTTGGTTCTGCAGTACCTATGCTATGTGACTTTCAGCCAGAGCAAGGTCATAGTTAATTGACATAAATGCATGCCACAATTTCTTAATTTTAAATTCCATGTTTTAAGTACACAGTAATATGCTGAAAGTAAGATGGAATACAGATCAAGGAATGAAAACTTACAGATTCCATACGTACGTTGTGGTTTTTAGAGTACTCAGAAGGTAGGTCCACAAATGTGCTGTTCACAAGTCTGAACGCATATCCAAACTGTGTGGATTTACAGCTGTGTGATATGAGTGACTTCCAGTGTAACTACCGATATCTGTCACCTTCACGCTGATACTAGCTTTCATTACTTCAAAATTAATATGAGGCCAAACCCCAATCACTTTATTCACATTGTTACATTAAAATTGAGTAAGGGATGGGGCAGCTCTGAGTTCAGTCACATCTCCGCACTTTGTAAATTTTCGTTAGATCAGACAGAAAGGCTGGAGCATAGTTCCTTGTTTCTGTTGAAGTTTAGGAATGAAATAGGCAGAGTTTAAGACAGTCAATTCTTAGTACACTAAGGAACAAGGCTTCATAAACTCAAGGTCATTGGGAAAATCTGAAGCAATTGTTCAAAGCCCTTACTTTGCATGCTTTTAAGGTTAGCAAGACTCCAACTAGAAAAGGTAATGACAGACAAGAGTCAGAGTGACATAATTCTGTCTGCAAGACCACATAAGAAAGATTTCATGACTTTGGGCTCAGGTGTTTCAGGCTAAGATTACCAGGTAACTGCCCTAGTCAGAAAATACATTTGTCACATAGTACCTGGCCAGTAATGCATTATACATCTCTGACTTTTCTTTACAAAGGATGAGCTAGTTTAGCCCACATATACCTTCAACACATTTTGGTACATTTGCCTCCTTCTACTGGACATCTTACTTCCTTCTTTCCACAGCTGTGCTATGACTGAACACAATCTTTTTCAAAAATCCCTCATGTATCACTTCCAGATGTGAGCTTGTCTTCTCCTCCTGTTTCAAAGTCATATGTCATTGAGCTATCTGAATTATTCCAATACATCTTTACTTGCCTCTTTGATCGAGCTGTTGTTCACAGGTGTATGCTATTATAGCTCTCAATTGTCAATTTATCATAAAATTTCTACAGCTCTACTTATTTTTTTAAAAAACAGTAACTGGTTACCCATGTCCTTTGTTACATTAATGCGACATTGTTTCTATTCCTCCTATGCAATGTATGTGCATAATTATTAGTTATAGTTATTGAGAGCGCAGTAGCCAAACTACAACCACAGGTATGAGTATGAACGGTGCACTGTTCATGGGCAGAACCCTATCCAATGCGGGGCCAACCAGCCAAGTGAGCAAATGTTGCTGTCAGAGGATAACCAAGACTTATAATCACCCATGGCAGTTCCTCTCATTCTGCCCTTACAAGGCATACCCCTCTGAGCATATTTTATTCCCACTTTACTTTTCATATTATTCCAAGTTCTGAAAACAATACCAATGGAGAACACCAGAGGTGAAAAAAAGCACATAGTCTCAATCCACTAAGGAAATGAATTTAACTTTGTTTCAATTTAATGTTGCATAGACTTAATTTGGGAGGGGAAGAGCTTACTACAGGGCTAGAATAATGATAGTCAGAATGATACACAGGAAGTAACAAATGTCTCTTACAACCAGGCTTCACTTTATACACTTCAGTTTTGCCTTCTTAGACTGGAGAAGGTTTGGTGGAAAGATTCAAAACAGCTTCAAGGCACAGAGAAAGTGACCATATTTGCAGGACCTCAGGAAAGACAGCTTATGGACATAAATATGTATGCCACTGCAGCAGAAGTGAGAAATTCCTAAAAAACCTTGATCCTGGAAGTAGGTGGATCAGTACTCCTCCTATCTGTATCTATCGTACCTTGATACAGTGTTCCCAGCAGCTTCTTTCAAGCTAGGGTCTCTGTCCATCCACCAGCTATTCATCCAGTGTCTGGTCTTTAGAGGCTTTCTGAGGTACCTTGATAGAGTCCTGTCTGGAATACCTGGAAAACACATCATCACCCCACACTGAACAAAGAAAGCAGAAGTTGAAAAGGACAGGTGTCGGTTCCTGCACCAATGCATCCTCTAGTTTTCACGCAAAAATACTTCCTTTCAACTCTCATCTGACATTGCACAAGTGAGAGAGACCAGTGTCAGCAGTGGAACCAAATCTGCTTTAAATGTGCCTCCCATCCAAAGACAACAACTGCCAGACTGCATATAAACAGCTGTCACTCTACCAGTGTCTCGCATATTTGTCACTCAGAAGCTAAATTTGCTGGAAGGCAATTAAGTTCATCACAGAATCACAGAATCATTAAGGCTGGAAAAGACCTGTAAGATCATCAAGTCCAACCATCAACCCAACACCACCATGCCCATTAAACCGTGTCCCGTAGTGCCACGTCCACACGTTCTTTGAACATCTCCAGGGAGGGTGACTCCACCACCTCCCTGGGCAGCCTGTTCCAGTGCTTCACCACTCTCTCAGGAAAGAAATTTTTCCTAATATCCAGTTTAAACCTCCCCTGGCGCAACTTGAGGCCATTTCCTCTTGTCCTGTCACTTGGGAGAAGAGACCAAGAGATCAGGTTTGGAGATGACCAAAATGTCTGTTTGTTGTACTCAGCACAGACATACACCAGGGACAATGTATACATAAACCTGCTTGGGACCACCCTCAAAGACAGCTTCCTCCACAGAGATGATCTAAGAGCTTGAGTCCTGAAAATGATCATCAGGAAGGTGGAGCCACAGGGAGTGTCTGGATACAGTGCTGTTTCTTTGGGGCTTCCCTTTTGGTGCTCCATGTAGTTTCCTCCAAGTCAGCTGTTGGAGCTCCCTCCTTATCTCCAGCCACTCTGGATGGAGAGATTTGCCTGGCTTCATTGTCGAGGCTCTGAACCAAGGTGAACTCATCTTCCTGCCTAAATGTCTCAGTTCAGACAGAGGCAACCTGTTGTGGGGACAAGTAAGCCCCACTGAATGGCACACTGAACCTTCTGACCCATATGCCTCCCTCCCTGTGTCCTGAGGAGGAGCCTAACCCAACACACTTTCAAACATACACACCACCTCCAAGATGGGTCCATACTCCCTCCTAGGCACCTCGTGCCATGTAACTAGAAACTAGTGATCTTTGTCAAGAAGTCTCGACGCTCTCTTCATGAAGCAGGAATGCAGGCTGTCATCTTAAAGAAATGCTGGGATGGGGGCGAGCAGGCAGCCGTAATAGTACATCTTAGCCCTAAGTGTCGGAAAAGGTGCATCTTGCTCTGTGCCAGCATTCAGCTGAACCAAGGAGCTAGGAACAAGTGCTGACCAGCATGATCTATTTGAGTTGTCAAGTCTGACAGCAAATATAGGCTCTTGGGAAGCATGCTGAAGGCTGCCAGCTGACACCTTTGGGCTGTCTCAGGGACAGCTTTCTGCTAAACAGTGCTGGTATAAAATAATAGAAAACCTACAGCACGATAAACAGTGGTGGGTAGGTCACAACATGGCCATGGTACAAAACTCAGAAGCAGAACAAGAGCTGAAGGGCCTTGTTAAGGGTGTTGTAAAAGGCTGCGATACAGGTGTTGGGTCTGACCCCATCTGAGGCAGTTGTCAGAGCGAGTTGTGCACACATTATCCTTTTTTGTTACTATTTTTCACATTGACATATTCTTTCCTGCCTGCAAAATCAGAAAGCAAACAGTAGCACCATGAATACACTATAGTTATTAGGAATATTCCAGCTTTTTAGCTTGTATACTAGAATGGCTGAGGTACAAATGTGCATCACTCAGGTGGGATGCAGACAGCTATGTTTTCATCTCCCATTTCAGCCACAGACATCATATATGCCCTAGACTACCAACACAATCATTCTGGAAGGTGGGACTACATCCATCTGCAAAGTCAGAATAGTAATACTTCTCCAAGGTTACTACAACCATAATGGTCTGATGTATATGCAGAACAACTTAAGGTCTGCGATAAGTGGATCATACCTTAAAGCAAATGGGAAGGCAGTGCATGTATGTGTTCCTACACATCCAAGTGAATGACAGCACAATTCGTTCAGCAGCTCTACAGCAATGTCATTTGCCCATGTTTTCCTCAGATATATCTTTGCCTGTGTTGTTCACTGACAAGCATGCAGCTGAAGAAACAGCCTAGGTGCAGCAAATGCAAGAGAACATTTCTGAGAAGCTGAAGAGCTACAACACAGCAACACCATGGCAGCTATTCAAAGATCTGTTACACTCATTCTTCTGCATTTCTGCTGCCAAGTAGTAGCAGGAGCACAATTAAGTAAATCTTTGGATGTGTCCTTGTCATGGCCACTTGGAGCCAACACACACAAAGCATTCTTGTTCTCTCCCTTCTAAGTATCACTGAGCTTTCTACACAAAACACACACCGTGCCTGCATGTCAGAATTCAATCAGGTAACATAGACAGAACAAACAATGAAAACTTGCAAACTTTACAACTGTATGAAGGTTTTCCACATTGTAATGTGGGCCTCAGTAGCAGTAAGGGAGCAATTTTTACATGGTAATGAACTGTTTCTCTGATACAAAGCACCCTCCTTCAAAATCAGGCATGTAAGTAGTATCTTTGTCTCACTAACCTTTTCCTCGGGAAAATGTGCACTGTTATCTATAACTTAATAACTAAAGCATTGTAAGTTTAGGACAAAATTATTTTTTAACACTTACTCTGTGACCCAGTACAGCACCACAGTGCCTTATGCAAATCTGTTTCTCTCCTCTTATTAAGTAAAGTGGCACAGAGCACCTGGCCAAGTTGCAATATATAGTGAGACCTGCTGAATGTACCCACAAGAAGTAGTGGCACACCAGCTTCCCATTTTCAGAAGACAGATATGCGTATGAAGGCTGTAGGAAAGCACAGTTCACCAGAACCATTAGCAAATCCTTGGCTATACACAGGGCTTGAATTTCCACGTTGCAGAGGAACCTTTTCTGTAAACAGGTGTTCTGACATCAGTCTAACTTACAAACGAGGGGCTATACACAGCAGAATAACACAACGTATTTTTGCAGAACAGTTGCCTGCTTTTGTATCCTTGCAGTTGTATATCACTAGATTCTGCAATACAGTGGTCATATTTCTACAGCTCCCAAATTGGAGTGATAGAAATTTTTCAAAAATATGTAAAAATATTTTTTCTTAACCTTTTTTCGTGCATCTGTTTGGCCATTTTTCAAATAGCTTTACCACATCACACTGTACAAACAGAACTAATATATGGACCCAATCCTGCAACTCTTACTTGCTTGTATAATTCTTCAGACTAGCCCACTATAGATACTGAATCTCTCCTGCTCCCAACCACATCTCCTCTCCTAGATTCCCCATGCTGCTCATGTCCTCATACGTTGGCCCAGTTATTGCTCACTCCTGTTGTTCCTTAGGTGTCCTTCTAATAGGAAAAAACATGTATTTACATAATAAACATATGTAAATGAGCAAGTATACATACGTTAATATTTGTACCAAATTCCATACACACCGTTACCAATATCAAGAACTGAATCCTTGCAGCTGACTGCATTTCATCTTAAATATCTTCAGTATATGTTACCTGTCAATTATCCTGATATTTAATCTCCTCTAAAGACAAAGGAATGCATTTTATTTCTGTGTTGAGTTTCACAAGACAGAAATACTCAATATGTTAGGACCTATTCCCGTTAGCAGTTATCACCACTCCGTGTTGTGAGAGCATAGCTAGCTTTAAAAGTGCTCTCACCACAGCAATTGCATGAAACTGCCTTTTGCTGATTAGGGAAGGGACTGAATACATTGCACAGTCAGAGGTAACCCTTACAAAAAATTTCACCCATGTAATTAATACCTACTTATTTTGGACTTTGCTTTTTCATAAAATTACAAAAAAATATTTCTAAAGTTTTAGATACTGCTTTCACCAAAACAAGAATCCTACAAAAATAAGTTTATATGCAGATGGCTGGAATAAACAAGCGTATATAAAACCAGTAGAAGAAAAGCATTTTGTAGGAGAGAAATATCAGTTTGTCATAGGACATGGGAATAGAGATGTATACGCACCTGTTTCTTACCAATTGCATACACAACTTTCTATAAAATTATTGTGTCTTTGCACACAAATGAGTATGTATATGGAAATAACACTGCTTCTTAAACATCTGAATTTTACGTTCAGATACCTATTTGCATAGTTAGAGGTCACACCACATGAGTTTGGCCAAGCAACAACTTGCTCTAGCTTGACTTCTACTACCTTTGAACTGGTAAACAGATAAGCAAAGTCTTTTACCTTCTACTAATTAACTGTAGCAAGTACTTTCCCTCTCCTGGTCTGCTACACTTATGCTCAGAAGTTGCTCTCAGTTGCTAACAACTATTTTTTCTTTTAAAAAGAAGCAATAAAATTAGGGCTTTATACTTGCAAATCCCCCAAATTTCCAAACAACGTATTTTTAAAACCTATGGCGTACACACAGTAAAAAGAAACAAATAATACTGACAAATACTTCTTGAATCCCAGAACATTAAAATGAGATTTAATGCAATGTCACTCCATTGTAAGAGAATGTAGAAGAAAATAAATCATTACAGTCTTTTAAAATATTTTAAATTTATGTCTTGTAATGCATGCTCAAACCTTACCGTTTTTCATAATCTGTGGATTTTCAGAATGGCTAGGGATCTGCAGAGAAAATGCTCAAGTGGCAGGTGAGTCTCTTTGGCAGCGCTCTTTCCTCAGAACACAAGTTAAAAAGCTGCTACTGCTGATAAGAGGTAGCCTGATCTATCAAACCTCCTAGCAAGCAAAGCCAAGCCTTTCCCTTCCTTCTCTCATCCAGAGAGAAGAATCCTTTGAGCTGGGAAGATGTTTACTACTTTTCCCAGGCAGCCTGGTTTTCCCCACACTCTGTCCTAGGCCATAAGTGAAGTGGTGCCTATGGCCAACTACTGCCCCAGATGTTGACCAGCGAGGCTGAGATCAGGGATCCCAGACACCTTCTGAAGCACTCCTGCTCCCAACCACATCCACTTTCCCAGAGTCCCCATGCTGCTCATGCCTTCATGCATTGCCCCAGTTCTTACTCACTTCTGTTGCTCCTTAGGTGTCCTTACCTCCTTTCCTCTTCTTTATCATCACAACTCCCAGGCTCCAAGACTCCAGTTTTACAGGTGACTTCTGAGGGTGCCAGGAGGTGACAGCAGGGTATTTTTATCCCCATTCCCTCTATCACACTCCCTCCCTTATCTCGAGCCTGGCTGATGGGAATGTTCCTCTGCAGATTCCCCTGCACTAGTACCTCACCTGCTGATAGGAAAAAATGAGTTTGAGTACAGGTTTCGGTATGAGTGAGGTCAGTGTTTAATAGGGATATTTTTCCTAGTTTTAGTGACACTGCCAATGTCAAAGCCCAAAATTTAAGGAGTGTCAAATGCCTATTGCTTTTGAGACAAGTTTTCTTTCCCTTCATGCACACACACACTTTTGCCTTTTTTCATAGGCTGAAACAAGAGGTTTTGAAATAGGCTTTTGTGAGTGATGGGAGAAAGTACCTATTGACTCCACTGCAACTACAAAAAAAGTTTATGTATATCTGGACCAATAAAAATCAACACCACTGCAATTAGCAAAATAAATGTAGACACTCCTTATAGCAATACAAAGTTAGCTATTTGGATATCATTAGAACTAACATAGAGTGAAATCACTCTGCTGGGACTATGGTTAAAGAAATACTACCTACTCAGCACCTTTCATCCTGAAAAATGCCAACTCTGTAATACTATCAACAGAAACTAAAATATAATGCCAAGACTATAACACTCACCACTGTTGGATGATGCTCTATGGAAAGAAAGAGGATCAAGCATTTAACAATACGTGGAAACTTCATTGCTGTGCTTGAGGTAAAGAATAATCTAGCAAAACAGCAACATAACTCCTCACACTGGAAATGAAGTAAGATACAAGGACCTTATTTTCAGTAGGTTTTCAATAGCCTCCGAAATGCTTTGAAGTATTACAAATACGGTTTTCTTGACTGAAAATGAAGCCTTCTGAACGTCTTACCATCTCATCCCTTATCACTATGAAAAGGAACTGGGTGTTTCAGATGTAATTGCTCTAAGATCTCTGCCTGTGTCTATATTTAGAACTGTGAAAATCAAATGGTCTAAATCCCATGAAAAGTGGTTTGTTTTTTAATCTAGTAATCTAGCAATTGGAACGAAAGTGTATTTCAATTTAGAACTCTAAATGTAAAGACATGGTTCTCAGAATTAATAAAAATATACAACTGTCACTGAAGTAAAAGCCCAGTTTACAGCATCGAGGGGCAGGGGGTGGTGTGTCCCATTATAGTAAGTTATCAAACTTGACTTCCTCTCACTTCAGAGTGAACTAAACACATCATTCATCTTTAAAGCAAAGTAAGTTCAGAAAAGCAGGGGAAAAAAAAACCCAAACTGCACAGTTTTTTTCTCATGACAACTCTTGAAAGAGTGTTTTGATTTCATCAGAGAAGATGGTTTTATTCTCTGAAAAGATGACTTCCAACTCCTGCATTACCAATACCATCACAGCACTCATTGGGTAACATGAACTCAAGAAGAAACCATGTTTTAGTTTATCATTTGCTGTGTTCCTGAAGATTTGTCAGAAGATCATGCCTTTTCTATACAAACTTGCATTACATATGAATGTGGCTCATTAATTCAGAAAAATAACTAGCCAGAACATCCCATTAATTCTAACCCAAAGCCACAAATAAAGTTCCTGTTTAAAAGTAATGGACTTTATTTCACTGACTAGATAACATTATACCTGACAGTATATTCATGCAAAGATTGTGTAAGTCATCTACCTGACTCCCAGGCACTATCACAATAATTATTGCAACAGAAAGCCTTATTAGTAGACATTAATAAAACAAAGCACGCAACACAGTACGGATGCATGATTAAAGCCTACATCCTTGTAGCTGCAAGGTTTATATTTTATTTCAAGAAATGGTGTAATAGTCCTGTTCCAACACCCTTTCTGTCTACACAAGTCTAAATTATTTGATTCAGATTTTGACAGTAAAATACAAACTGCACAACAGGCTGCCCAAAAGCTTAATATGCAAGGCTCAGTTTGATGCATGTGTTCTTTCTGAAAAAATAAGAGAATAACACATGCACATACACTGATGAGAACTTTATCAAGAAGCTACTGTAAAAACTTTTATTCCAAGGTTTACCTACAAAGCACAGTATAGATCAGCTTTTCTCAAACTGGAGCTCAAAACAGGCAATCATTCTCTGTTTTACTACTTTTTTACTACTTTTACTACTTTTACTTTTTTACTACTTTTACTTTTTTTTTACTACTTTTGCTATCACACATTTGGATTCTGTGGAGATCCCACTACAGAAACAGAATCACACATGAAAACTAAACACGGAGTTTCATTGTTCAGTTTAAAAAAGAGTTTTAAAAATCTAAAACTCAGAGTTAACTATGCACTTGTGTGTATAAACTCAGATAAAATTCTGACATCAATAGTGGCCTCATCCGTGCTATTCTTTCAGATCTACTTGAGAATAGACTGCAGGCAGTGTATTTATATCATTCAGAACTAGCTCAGTTCCATGCAAACACATCCAGCTGAAAACCCACCATTGAAAATATGCCAAAAATTGACAGAACTAAAAGGATAAGCAGAATTAAAAGACCTAATAAAAAACCAATGAGGTAGGAAGACTTTAACGTGTTCCATTTGTCAGATGCTAGTTCAGTATTTGCAGCAGAACAATCTTTACTTGCAAGTCAAGCTATCTGCAGAGGAAATGGGGAATATTCTCAGACTTTACTGATTAGTTATTTCAAATTTGAAGGTAATGCTGTGTGCCAGTTTGGCTTTGCATTTTTTTATTAACAGTATTGACAAGAAAAATAGTTCCTAGCTGTGCAACTTCAGAGGCAGTTTTCTAAACTTTCATTTTAGTGATGGTTTATGACCTTGGCCAGTTCAAAAGATGCAGTTTATGGGAGAAGTCAGCCACCTCTAAAAATGGTAATGGAACATGTTTCAGTGCGAATACTAAGTTAAAAAGGAAAAAACTTGATGAACAGCTTTGTAGTATGAGCCCAAACTTTGATTTATGCTGTCCATCTCACTGGTTTTAGTCTTATCAGTTTGTAGGGCCTGGCACATATGCATTATTGTGTATTGGCACTGGAGGTGGGTTTTGATAGAGGTGGGAATACATGAGGATATGGGAAAAAGGATTAATGACAGCAGAGAATCAAGAGTCTTAAAGAATCAGATAAGGAAATTTTTATAAAATTGGCTTTGGATATTTTTATAAAATCAGCTTCAACCCCAGTCAAGTTTAAAAGCAAAAAATATAGTTCAAAGTAATAAAGCTTTTAAAATATGAATACTGTCTTAGTGGTGCTACGTTGTCTTTCTGCATGAGATTTATTAAGTGTTTAAATAAAAAAGATGTATAGAAAGATTTTTATTCTACCAATTAATTCCAAGACATTTTTAAAAGGCTTATAGAGAAAATCTTGCAACACACAAAGGTTATTGCAGCACTACTAAATATAACAAGTCAGGGACTCCTCTTGCCTTAAGAACCAAGCAGCACAGCACAGCTCAGTTTATACTAACACAGCTGCACTGTCCTCTTCTCAAAATATCCCACAACAGCCACAGCCCAGCACCCCACTGGAAATAACCCTCACAAGAACTGTGCCCAGCCAGCAGCTGGGAGGGTGCTAGTCGGCAGGAACCGAACAATGTGCTGATGAACAGTATAAATGCTGATCCTCGAAGGCCATTCTTTTCTTTACCAACAAAGGCACATTTAAAGATACTTTGCACCATTCAGTATTATTAAAAGACTCCAAGTAAGACACTAATACAATCAATGCAATGAGTCGAGAATAATGTCTATTACCAGCTTATTCATCTACTTATTTTCTTGAAGCTACTTGGTGTGTAAAAAAAATACACCAAATTACATTTTACTAGTTTTATTAGATGTTCTTTTGACACAGCAAAAATCCAGATGATGATATATTTTAATTTTTAAATGTACTTATTTCATGGAGAGTCTTTTAATCTTTTTCACTTTTAATCAGTCATTCTATATTATTGTCTCCAGCTTGAATTTTTTTAATTCATAATTAGCACGGAATAAACTCTCCATAACTGAAGAGAATTTCAATGAAAATTAAGATTTCCTTTAGTGGGAGAGATTTTAAAAGTGAGCAGTGAACTCAGATGATCGGCATTGCATTATTTCTGTCCGTCTCCTGCACTAAGCCTTGAACACTGCCATAAGTGAAAACATTCACCTAATTCTGGAATTAAGCAGAGTGGCGGAAGGGGGCAAGAGGAGAGGTGACAAACCAAAAGCTGCCAAATTCTTCATAACAGCAAAATTTTGGCCAACAACATGCTTTTGCCATCCTCTGTTAGACGACTTTGATGCCTTATTGCTGACTATTCACATTTAAATTGGTGGGGTGAGGAAATCAATAGAAAGTAAACCAGTGGTGGACAAGCTAAATATTTTCTTTTTCCCATGAAGAGCAGCCATTTGCAGATACTAAGCAGCACCAGCAGCAGTAATTTTTAGCATGTCACAACAAGGTCAATATGTTACTCACTTCTCAATTCTTTGGGTAATAGATGAGACATGTTGAAGCAGCTTTTGGTTCATTTGGTATTATCCTCATTATGGCTTTAGCTGGCACAGGGGCTCAATATTTCTGAACATTACACTACTTCTGAACAGAAGGACATATTTTTTGTTTGGCTGCGTAGTGATTTCTGACACAGGAGCCTATCAATTATATTATGGTATGAAAACCTGCCAACTAAAAGGACTCCTAACAGAACACCACAATACAGTTACTCAAGAGCTGATTATTCAGGAACGATCAAAATATTAAACCTAGCAAATAATATTTAATCTGAGGCTGGCTCTATAGCAATATCTGCTTTTTTTAACCTTTTTAACTACTTGTCATTGACTTCAAATATTCATTTTATGAGGTGGTGCAGGATTCCCCAGAATTTACTTGATTTCAGTGGCCAACAGTTAAAGCCTTTGGCAAAAATTATCCATTTAAGCAAATACAACAGCTAGGCAGGAGATGGAATTACATTACTTTCCTACAGCTAGTTATGTTCTTGCCCAGTGTGTCCATTATTGTCCAGAAGCTTTTACAAGCGCCATTACCCTAGACACTTTAAAAACTGTCTGTAATGCAAGGTTAAATCTCTCAACTGCATTAAATCTCAATTCAAACAACCTCATTGTTATTACATATGCATCACTATTACAGACACTCATTTGTGCATCTATAGTTAAAACTAAGTTGCGGTTTTATAGCAAGTATCAGGTGCAGAAATTTGATCTGAGTCCAAAAATGTCTACTGGGATCATCTGGATTCCTCTGTCCAGTCAGGAGCAGCCACAACAATTTATTAAAATGAAAGGACATTTTGCGAATACATGCTTTTCCCTACTGCCCCATCCCTTGCAATCAAAACCATGTTCACCCACCAGCTGAGATGATGGGGAGAATATACTGAAGCCAGTTGAAAAAGAAACCTTAGATGTACATAGGGTAAAATAGAAGAGACAGGATGAAACAGCCTAATCCATGTCATAAACTTCTAGGAGTGAGGCCATCTGTATTGCAATATTATACTTAACATCAAGGCTTTCTTCTGTATCTCTTGTAACATTTGAAGATCTTTTAATACACTTCTTATGATATATAATGAGCTGCATTTTGTGCATTCTAACAAATGCTACAAAGGCCAATTAAGGCTTCCTACATATGGAAAAAGTGTAAAATTTAATTAAGACATCTGTCTTTATAGAAACATGAGTGAGGAATCAATATAATGGACAGCACCTGCTTTGCTTCTCAGCTTGAAAATAATATCCGCTCAAAATGGGACTGATAGGATCATAGAGAATCCTCTGGAAGGAGGAGCAGATTACTTCTGCTCTAGAGAGTATGCTGAGGCATAAAACCTTTTTAGATCGAGATGAGGCACGCAGAGTTTGAGATGGGAAGAGGCAGAGAATGAGACTGAGGATGGAAAAAGCTCTCAGCATAGTAAAGAGACTAAGACATTTCTGAGAGGAACAGGAAAGAAATACAACCAGATCCTTCCTGGTGGACTACACACCAGAGGAACACACAGGCTTTGCTGCAACACAAAAGACATTAAACCTCGTAGGTAGGTCCGGACACAGGAGACAGGACAGAGGGAAAGTTATTTCTAGACCTTTTTGGTTTTTTTACCTATTCTTTTATTTTAAAGTTAACTATTACATTTTTTCACCTAATAAAACATTTTCTAAAAGTTTTAGAATCATACAATTCAGGTTGGAAGGGCCACAGGTTTTTTTAGAGAACCCTCTTTTTTAGAGAACCTGTAAGGAAAAATAGACCCATTTCAGATCAATGGCTAAATGTGGATTCTCAGTCAGAAAAAAAACCCAAAACATATCTTAAACAATATGACCATAAGATTCAGATGCTCTAACTTGAACTCTCTGACTGCGTTTACCAGATAATTTGAAAGAAGTCTCCTATTAAAGAAATATCACAATCATTACATCCTGGACTTAACGCAATGAAGTCAGTTTTCTTGTAAAAGCAATAAATACAGTTATTAGGTAAGGTTTCCTTATTCTTGGGAGAGGCTTATTTTCCTTCTCTCATTGCACCATACTAGAAATTTTTTTAATCACATATTACCTATTTTGTCATAATTTAACTCAAGTCTTTCTGTTTGTGTCTGAGAACTCTTCATTTGGCCATGATTCTTACCAAACTGACCAGAAGAGTGGGCAAGGATCCACTGTTGTTTCACTATAATTTTACAGTGTAGAAGCAGATGCATCAATATACTTTAAAACTGCTTTCTTTTACAGAACCTTTTGTTGTAACACATTTACAACTTTAGCCAAAACTGTCAGATTTATTCTTTCAACAATAAAAGCGTGCTTTTGGCAAGGTTAAAGGAAACTGGTCAAGGGGTTTTCAAATTAAAAGCCTTGACTTAAAATGGTTTGCAAGATTATCCTTTTTACCTGTACCTACAAACCAAGTGTTATGAAATTAAATGTTCATCAAATGTTTGAATGGATTTTCAAAGCAGACATCAAGGGATGCAGAAGCATTTCAAAATAAAGGGCATTACTCCCCGATACACAGCAGCAGTCAGCATTGCATGTTAGAAAAAGACGACAATCTTTCTAAATAAGTTGTGGGGGCAACTTTTCCACAGATGTGCTTTATGTTACAATCACATTCATCAATGTTCAGCTACACTATTAAGAAATAATATTTATCAGGGCTTGTTTGCTGCTAGTCATTATGTGGTAAGAATAGGAAAAATAAGCAGCAACAGAAATGCATAGTAGCAGCCTTCACTCCCATTCTTTTGTCAACACAGTGACATCTAACCAGGTGCAAAAACCTCCTTAAAAATTATTGCATCTGCATGTTCTTGAATCACAGCAGGAGTTTTTGTTAAGGTAATAGCCTTTCAAAACAAATATTTCAGACAATTGGTCTGTCATGTTTCTTACTTTAGACAGGCAACTAACAGAGCTGCCAAACAAGCCAGAATATGCAGCCCTTGGGGGACCAAATGCAAGCTTTGGGTTTTGTTAATTTCTAAATAGGGTTATTACAAACAACAACACCACCACCCAACAAAAAAAAAAAAAAAACCCAAACCATTTTTTGGTTTCTCAACAATTGACTTTGGTTAGCTTGGGAACCAGCAGGAGTGCTCAAAACTACACAGAGACAAATTTTGTTGTCTTATTTTCTTGTGTAGTACTTCACTGAACAAATACCCCTTCTCTCAGTTAGGATATTTCTGGAGTAAGACACACATGGTAAGGGTGGCAAAGCGTGTTTGTTGGTGACCAAAATAAACAAGCACTCTCCTAAGTGCAGGAATATCTTGCCTGTTTCTGAAGAGATCAGCCACATTTTACAGATTTGCTAATTGTTTCCATGAGGCCTTCTCTTCTGGTTTCCACAACCTTCTGTTCCTTTCCAGTGCCAGGAAGCTCATTCTGTGGATTCCTGGGGTTAGTCCCTTTTTTCCCTGTCACGTATCTTAAGGACGGCAGAAGCAGAGCAGCTGGGATATTAATGGAGCGCTAAGTAGAACAGCGGGAAGGTAAATGGAGCAGCAGCCAGCAAACAACCAAAAGCTGAGGGAAAAAACTTGGTGAATCACTTCTTTCCCTCCTTAGCACTGAACTACATGAAGGTGAAATGCTAAAATACTTATTTATTAAAACCCACATGACATACTGAACGTAGGGGCTGAAGAAGAACAGGCTCTTTAGATTTGTTACAGATGTATTGTCTAGACCAAGGGCATCAGTAAATTCTAACTATAGTTTAAATTTTACTGTGGGACGGCCAGTAACCAGAAAAAAAATAGTCATCATCCACATCTTTATTTCACAGATTCTCTATCACAATACGTAAAGTTTCTCCTGTTTCTCTTTTCCCAAGATATGAACTAACGATTGTCTCAAGGGACAAAAACCTCACCAAACAGCAGAGCCAAATAAATAACTTGCAACAAATAATGTGTCCAATAGTCTTGCCATGAACTCTTCATTACATATACGTTTGAAGTCATTTTTAACAGAAAACGCAGCAGCATCAAAATGAAGTAGTTGTTGGTGGGCGTTTTCCCTCATTTAGCTGTAACAGTAGATTCTGGCTTTTTTATATTGTCAGAATTTTTTAAATTGTTGGGTGCGTTTGGTATATTTTTATAATTGCCTCTGCACGTTATGCTGAAGTTCAGGATTTTAAACATAAACTAAAGGCTTACAACTAAAACTTCTAAGTTCCTACATACAGTTGCTACTGTATTCTTTTTACACATCATTACATACCTAAGCCTCTTTTGACATTGCACCAGCAGAGGTAACTGCTCTCTGTCCAATGGATACCTTTCTTCCTCCTCCTCTTCCACTTTCAAAGAGAAAAATGCATGTAAAATTTTCCAGGTGCTACTATTGTTAGCTTTTGCTTTATCTTTAAGTGTGCAGTCAATAACATTGGGATGTGTAAAGTTCAGCGAACCTATCACCATTCAATGCAAGACCATACAGGATGAGAAGTTGTTTTCATTTTAAGAAATATTTTACTCACACACTTATTCTTTCACAGTCAAATGCTCTCAAGAACAAAGATGCATGTATCCCAGTAGTCCATGCAAGGTGACTTGTGGTGAACACGGAGATCAAGGGACATCAACAGCCATTGAATTCTTAGTGTGTCTTCTGGGTCCCTCATAGGTTGGCAACACATTGGCTTTTGGATGTAACTTTTATACAGTTTGTGACTTGACAGTGACTGCAAACTTTCAATCCTGTGCCACCTCTACGACTCGTTAAACAACACATGTTCACCCTTTGTATCTTCTTTTGTACCTATATCCTGTCCTTTGGTTTAGGCTTTCTTTTGTTTCCCTAAACTGAATGTTACTGAGAAACTGCATGCAGATGTGCTATGATTTTATTAAAATACTGATCTAGAGGCTATCAACACACTTAATTCTTTCATCTCTTCTTTCACCATTTCCTCTGGTGCTTTCACACCCCAATATTCCCATCCATACCTTCTTTATACCAACAGTAACATTTCTGTTGCATATTTCTACAATCCTTTCACCTGAACCTTAGTCTAATCACATCATGTAACTTCTGCTTCAATCATATCACTCTACTGAGAATCTATGTCATTCTTTCCAGACTTGAAGCATTGAATCAAAGATTAAAGTCTGTCACACCTAGAGCAAATACGAGCTATCTAGAGACTTTCACTTACTCAGAATGATACTAAACCTAACTGAAGTTCTTAACAAAATCACCTCTTTCAAGATCAAGAAAGCACCCTCAGCAAGTTTGTGAATGATGCTAAATGGAAGGGAGCAGCTGACGTACTGGAAGGCAGGGCTGACTTTCAGAGACCCTGAATATCCCCGCATGCTGAAAAAATGACCCTACAGAAACCTCATGAAGTTCAACAATGGCAAATGCAAAATCCTGCATCTGGAAGCAACAGAACAGGCTGAGGATGTCTGGCTGGGGAGCAGCTTTGCAGAAAAGGACCTAGGTGTCTTGGTGGACAAGAAGTTGAACATGAGTCTATAGCATGGCTTTGCAACAAAGAAGAGGACTAACCACATACCCGACCGCCTTAACAAGAACATAGCCAGCAGGTCAAGAGAATTCCCCTCAATACAACAGCTGTGAGACTGCATCTGGAAAACTGTGTCCACTTTTGGGCTTCCCATTCAAGAAAGTCATTGGCACATTGTAGCAGTTTTGCTGGTTCTATACAGCAAGTTCTATTCCTTATTAGATACCTACACTGGGACTATTCAATTGGTTGTGAAAAGTTTTCCTCGAATAACCGCTTAAAATTGTATGAAAAAATATTTCTAAAGCCTTCTAAAAGTTAAGACCAAGAAACAAAGTTAAAATGCTTTAAGTTGAAGTCTTAAAGAAGAATTTGAAAAATCGTAAATTTAATGTCTACTTGTCACTGAAATTCACTGAAGTTGAGAACCTCTTTCCCACCTTTTGAAAAAAAAAGAACGTATAGTCCCCTATACACACACTCAGTTTTCAGAAAAACTGAGCAACAGCCTTCATGCAAGGGAAAAAAACTGCTGTGTAATTTTGAAATTGAGGTTCTTAAGTTAAAAAAATTGGCAAAGTCAAGCCCTAAATCAGGATTCTTTCTAATTTTAGGACTAAACCAAATGTCACTACCTCTATGCTGCCTGTATGTATTTGGCACAGATTTACAGAATAGTGGGAAAAGTCTATCTGAAAAAATGCCAAGACCAGATTTGGTCTTAAAAAAATCTTTAATAATTTTAAAAATTAGGTCCATGTCTTCTGCCTGTATATTTTAACACATCTAAAAACTCATTTTCAAGTTGACACCTGAAAGCAGACAAAAATGGAAGAGAAATAAGGAAATATCCAGTTTCTTCACCTTCATCGTCCCCCTTTTTATTTTGTCTAATACATGGGTGATTTTTCAGCTGTCATTACTGTGTTCTGACTGTAATGCTCTGTTAAGGGATGCCATCCAACTCTCTAAGCAAAGGTCACTCAGTGGCAGGGATTGGGAAGTATTAGAGAGCTTACAAGGAGGAAGAGATAATGACAAAATCCAGTGTTTTAAGCCCCCTCCTATGCCCCTCCCACAAAATCCTCATAATGAACTTTCTATGCTATGAGGTTTTGGGGGTTTTTAATCAACACTATGTTGTAAGTTTCACTGAAAATAAATTATATATTTTGCTACATCTCTTCATAATCTGGTTCAACCTTTTGGATTTCAGCTACCAATGTACAGAACAGATTAAAAAATAAGCGAGCACCAGTCTTTAAAATAATCTCTATACAGGCCACCTGATTCACAAACATCTCTTATCCTCAGAATACAAAATCAGGTCAATAGTGAATTATGTTTTAACCTATTAGCATCCCAACACACCTAATAACCAGCAGAGTATCAAATGAGCCTACAACCATATGTGGAGATCAGAAGTTAAAACAGCCTCTCACACTGCATTGCAACAAGCATGCTTAATGGCTTCTCAATAGGAACAAAAGTGAGGCAAAAGCAACTGAAGAGGCAAATGCCAAATTATAAGCTTGAAATCTCCAGAATCCAACTTGTCAGAAAAGAAACCGCAGCAGCATTTGATAAGCTACTTGGTTGAGTCAACAGACTAATTAATGTGGAAAATATGCAAGTTGTGCAGTTAATTTGACATGCTTCCTATCTGTAATGTACTAGTTCTCTGATGTAAGGCTCTACAGTTATTATATTAGTTACAAATAATACAGTTATTATATTAGTTACAAATAATTATTGCATATGGCTAGTTATACAGGGTATTAAAAAATTCAAGCAAAAAAAAAAGCAAAAAACCTGCATCTGGATTATTTTCTTTGGAAAAACTGCTGAATCATTTTGGTGAAGATAATAGTGATGAGCAGTAACACAGACTGCAGAGCTGGAGCCTCCAAAATTCCAGATGGGAGTCTGCATCACCAACTGAAAAGATGCTCTGGAGCATCAGGATGCGTCAGAGGTCCAGCCCCCATTCCACATCCAGCCACTGGCAAGAATATAACATGCTGTTAGAAAATCAAAGTGTAAAAGACAGATATGGACCAGGCTTGATTGGTCCCGGGATTTTCTTGAAAGACATTCTCTATCTCAGCCACTTCCTCACCAGAGTATGTGCCAGGTAGAGTCAGCAGGCAAGGAAAACACTTCTCCACCCATCTCACATCAAGTGTCATTAAAAAGGAAGTCAATTCATTTCAGAAACCATCTTAACCTAATCTCAGATTACTTATATCACAATGCCTTAATTGAAAACATATTGTTATTATATGGCAAAATTAAGCACATGTGAATGCTTTATTTATCAAAAACTCAGACCTTTAAGACTTCAGTTATTCCTTTGCCATTTTAGAGTTAATGTTACATTTTCTGCACTTGTAATTGATTTCCTTAGGTAATCATAAATCCCGAAAATAATTTTTACTTTCAAAATATTGAAATGTGCTTTCATCTATAGCTATTCTGCCGTATGTCTGCAGTATAGGATCTCATGCCAGGTTATCATCAGTCAGAGGAAAAGAAAAATTCTGGTATCATTAAAGCTATAGATGTTCCTGCATACCTTATTAGATAGAAGTTGGCACAGGCAAATACTTCACAGGAAGTTTTTCCTCCTAATTTTCCATCTATCTCTCGCTCTTCAAAAGAGGCTTCCCTGAGTGAAACCAAAAGCATGATTGAAAACTTTTACCTTGGTCAGAATTTTCAGTTTCTCCTTAAGTTGTAATGCGATCTCATGCCACACACTCGGGGGTATACTTGATCTATGGTCTCTGGAGTAGTATTCAAATTAAGGACTCTATACAGAGAAGAAAAATATTTTCTGAACATCCAGCCACATATTTTAGCTATACTTTTTGTAACTTTCATATTTTGTTTCCATCAATAAATTAGCACTTGACTTTGCCAATATAAATGTTCATAAAAGCTGTATTTCTTTGTTTACAAAGACAAATATTTCAAGAAACTGCTTCCCAAATCTTTCTTAAGTATTGTTTGTAAAATTCAGCATTTACAAGTATGTACTGCATCAGTCCACCACCTCCTGTCCCACTCATCCTCACTGGGTGAGTTCTAAAACTAGTTAATACAGTATGAATGGCAAATGCCGCCAGCTAACCTACAGGCTATGCTAATTTAGTTATTTAAATTATAAACTACCCTTATATAATGCACTGGGTGTTACTGACTCTGCTATCCCACACGAAATCCTCAGTGTGTTTCTGCCTAAAGCGGTCAGAGCCTCAACACCACGTTTCTAAAGCTCAGTCAAAGCAGAGCTCGATACCTGACTCCAGAGGAAAGGAAGAAGATGAAGGGAATGTGGCAAGGTCAACTGAAGGAGTAACAAATTACTTTCCAAAACATTTTTAGTGTTGACAGTAGTTCAAAGCTATTTTTAACACAATTTGAAAAATGCAGGAAAAGAAAGAGGAGAAAATGAGACTACTAAATTGAAAAGAGAAACGAGAGCAGTAAGAACATCCTCAGATCTAGTAATTTTAGATGTTACTGAACATCAACAGTTGCACTGGGAATAGAGTTGATGTGTTTGTGTTCCAAGAGACAGTGAAACTAAAGAAGGATCACAAGCAAGATGGTGCCTCTTTGGGCAGTTCTAAGTCAGCTTAGTGAGTGACAGCAGTAACTATCCAGGCTCTCCAATGTGTTACTGGATTATTAAAAGCTAAGAAGAAGAATTATAGATTAGATATGCACCACCTTGCTGTAGATGAATGCAGATGATTTAACCAATGATAATTTAAATTACATACAGATTTTCATTCAAAATATTTTTATTAATTTAGTCCAACTAAATATTTCAATTTGCAGTTACATAAATCATCATAACATAACATTAAAAAACCACCCTATATTACACGCTGACATTAAGACATTTTCATCAAAAAAAATCTGTAAACCCTTCAGTACTAAAATAGTTTTTTCTAGATCAAAGAAACAGTTTAATATTTTAATAAAATGCAAAACAACAAGATTATTAAGAAACACCTGTGAACTGAAGGAGCCTCTTTATGGATGCTGCTGTTCTAATCTAATATTCTACCAGCTCTATCTCATTATTCTACCACTACTAACTCCAGTAAAGAGGTGAAAGGTTTTGGACATGCCAGCTGCCACCTCTTTTTTTCATACCTAATGTGCAATACTCAGCTCTCTGCCAAAATCAGCCTGCTCGTACAGGCCCTTGTTTCAATAAAACCAAGAGAAACTTGAAGATACTTTCAAAGCATTTACCCAGCGGTTAGCCACTGTACGTCTCAGAAGGTACAAGTGCAGTGATCTACTTAGAGGAACACATAACAAGGACTATCACATTATGCTGAAGAGAAACTTGCTTGCATTATGAGACATTTATTCCCTTTCACTGTGTTCTCTCACTTACACGGAAGTGTATAGTTTAAAATTAACATAGAATGTATTTTTGCATTGACCATCTCTTCTTGTCTCCAATTTAAAACCACGGACTCTTTTCTCCGCGCTCCTAAGATCAATTACGTTTCATGCTGCAGCCAGCATTTATTGTTTACATACAATTCTCACAGTCATTTTGTTAGAAGAAAACAAATAAATTTCTGCAAACTACTTCAATCTTAGACCTAACAGTTGTATACAGATTTTGTTAGGCTAAAGTTATTTACACTGATATTTTAAATTGGCTGTTAAGGGGAAAAAGAACTTTAGACAGATGATCTGATCTTGGCTTTCAGAGACTTGCTATACAGCAAGTCAAATTTTCTCCTTCATGGCTATAAAATTCTATAAGGTATCTTTTTAGAGTATTAGTTACATCTCTGTAAACAAGTGCTAAGCTTGCTGGATTCTAGATATGTTAGTTGTGAAAATGTGTTGTTAATGTGCCTCTACAGCGTTATGTTATCTACCTCTCAAATTCTCCATGAAGGACTACTCTCTTCCTATATCAAGGCCAATTCATGAGTTACAGAGAATAAAAGGATAGCATTTTTCACACATAAAAAATAATAATCTGCAAATTAAGCTGAGCAAAGACTTAGCAAGTTTTAAGAGTTTCTGGTACTCCATTAAGATCACTAGGGACATAAAACAGTCTGACAAATACTAATGTTCTAAAAGGGACTGTGTTTGAATTGATTTTAAGTCAAAATAACAAATGGCTTTTCTTGTACATTCTAGGAAAGCTCCTTGTGCATCTAAGAGTGCATTATGAGATCTTGGTCAGGAAAGAGTACATTCCTTGAATGTGAAAAAACTGAATCCCTGCTTAAAGGCAGTTGGAGTACACTATTACAACACTATGAAAAAAATTATTCATTTTTGTTTTATGTGCTTTTCTCCTTGATATTAAGGTAATGCCAGATTCTGTTTTGAAATTACAGAATGTATCTAGACAATAGAGAATTACAAAAACAAAAGCAGAAGAGAGGAAAGAAAGGACCAAATCCTCTAACTTTCCAATTCCTTTCATCCAGAAAAGTTTTTGCTATTTGTCTAATTTTTTTATGATTCCTGTCAATGAAGTTTCTGAGCTTCTAACACATAGCTCTGAGACAGAAATATAAACTGCTGCTTTACAGAGAACATGTGTAATGCTTCCTTCACCCAAAATGACACAAAAATATTTTGGGCAACACTGGAAACTGAACCCACATTCAGATGTAGTCATCTCATTTATGAAATCAGTTTTCCTTCCTGGTAAGGATGGATGTGACAGTAACTTATGTAATAATACATACTTTACACACATTAAGTCTCAGTAATAGCAAAGGAATAGCCCCAAAAGGTGTCTAATCCACACCCAGCCAAGCACTTACATCACCAGTAGAACTGGAAAAAAACTCCCTGAACTTGCATCTATGATATCGGAAAAGCATTTACAAAATTGGCTACATTTATGCATTTTGCATTATAATTTGACCAGAAAAAAACTAAGGGATATATACAGCAATAAAGATATTTCATTTCCATTTAAAATAGTTGATTATCCCAAAAGAAGGAAAGTAGATGGAGAGGTAGCCTCATTGGCATGTCCCATCAAATATAGTTTTCTGCTGTTGAAAACTCAGGAAATTAAGGGGACATAAGCCCAGAAGACAATATATCCTAGAACTATGCCACATATTTTTTTCTGCTGGCTAGCATGCTTAAAATGCTTTCCTTCTGAACTTAAGAAGTTCTAACAGCAACAAAACTGTTCAAGAATGAAAACCTGCTTGCATTATTGCTTTTGTGAACTGCAGCAATACTTACTTTTGAGAAATATCCTTTTAACCTTGAAAAGGATTGATGTCTTCATGCAGTGATGTATGGGGATATCTGCTCAGTAGTTATGAGCAATCACTTCACCTTGCAGGCTATAGCTATCAGCAGAGATCTATGCAGTTGCAGAAACTAGTTAATCACTGCATAGTATGGGCATTGGCTGGATTTATAACCACAGCTCTAATAGTGCAGTTGAATCCAATTTCCTTGTTTGGGGAAATTGTATCACAACTGTGACAAAATTAGAAGTTTCAAGAAAGAAACCCCCAAGATGAGGTTTATTTATAGAATTCTGATGCTGTATCAATTTTTGTTGCATGCAATTTTAATCCAAATAACACTTAAAAACCACTACTGTAAGACTGAAAGTTAAACACCTGACAAATCCTATTATATCCCCGACTCAGACGTAAAACGTCAGACTAACCATCCAGCCATCAATGCCCCAAATTATGCAAAATGTCAGTTTGACTCCTTTTTAGCAATTTATTACTTTGGCATCCAACCTAGTAATCAGATATTCAGGACAGAAAGGAGGTGGCTCAAGGAGTGGGTCGCAGGAAGAATAGAGACATCACTAGCAAATAAAAAAAGCAATAGAAACTATATTAGTGCCCTAAGATGCCACAGGGTAACACACATTTTAGCCTTTATTTGGAACATCAAATATTTAACCCTTTAGACTTCTGAAAGTGCTCAAGTTTTTCAGTCAACAATCTAGTAAATGTTCTTATAAAATGAAAACCATTAATAACAACAACAAAAAAAACCCAGACAACACACACACACACAAAATAACACTGCAACACCCACCTTGCATTTTCTGTAACATCAACAGACAGGGTTAAGCCAGTTCATGTTCTGTTCCTCAGATACTGACATAGTAATTCCCTCCTCCTCTACCTACCCAACACAAAATGCAAGCTATGGATTGAGATGCCTTTGCCTTCTATTTTTTGGTGATTTATTCAGCAGCCTTAAAGCCTACTGTCTCACTTCAGGAGGGGCTGCCACATATTTGGACTTTCCTGGGCATATCTTCTTTTCCCACTTGGACGTTTCTACATCATATACTACACGCACACAACACATCTGAAGTATCTGAGACAACACCACTGTGCATCATATGTGTATGCATTTCCATCCAAGGAATCCTGAAGAACAAGATGTCATTGTAGTGAATTAGGAATGGCCCAAGATTTTTCTTACTACAAAGCACCATATTTAAAAAGCAGTATATTACATTTGATCTCAAAATAACACCAGCAGAAAACTTAGCCATTCTTAACAAACAATTCTCCAACTGAGTGAAGTTGGGCATAGTGAAGACAATCGTGTAAACCCTCTAGCTAGACGGCCTTCAGAGAGGAGCACAGGTGTAGATTGCACTGAATGTTAAGGCTCTAAGAAACAGGCCCGACAGAGTACATGGAAGGGACAGGATGGAAAGAAACCCACAGGTTTGTGGGTGGTGGTTTTTTGGGTTTTTTGTTTTGGTTTTTTGGTTGGTGGTGTTTTGGTTTTTTTTGTGGTTGGACTTGATGATCTTACAGGTCTTTTCCAACCTTAGTGATTCTGTGATTCTGATTCTGTGAAAGGATGCAACAAAGCCAGTTCAGTAATGCTCAAGAGTAGTCTGTGTCCATATGTATGCTTTTGTCTGTCTCTACGTTGTGTATGATTGTCTCTGTTGGGAAAGGAGTAATAACTCCACAAGCCTAAGGAAGATCAGTCAAGCAGTGAGGGAAAGACAATCACTTTTCCCCACTATAGATAGCACCATCAGCTTTAAGGAAAGCAATATTTTTGTCATTACCCTGCAGAATCCCAACTTTCCTCTGACTTGCTGTACAGTCAGCAATTGCCTTAATGTCAGGGCTCAAAGAGTAGAAGAGAAGCTTCAGAGCTGTTGAAAATACATGAGGCAGAGACAGGGACCAAATGAATGAGTCCTATGTATAACGCATGAGATTTGACAGATCTGTAGTAGCTGCTGCTAAATGATTCACAGCCCCAAGAGAACCAAGCTGACAGCTTCAGGAATCTTTCAGAGAAATACTACTTTTGTCAGCCAAATCACAAGAATTTCTAAAGCCTTCCAAAAGAAAATGAGCAGAGTTCCTCAAGACCAAGCAATAGCAAGAGCAACATGAGTGGCACTTCAGAATCAGAGGTAAAAACAAATTAAGAGGTAGAACTTTAAACATAGAATCATAGAACCATTTAGGTTGGAAAAGACCTTTAAGATCATCAAGTCCAACTGTAAACCTAACACTAAGTTCACCACTAAACCATATCACTGAGTGCCTCATCCACTCGTCTTTTAAATATCTCCAGGGATGGTGACTCAACCACCTCCCTGGGCAGCCTGTTCCAGTGTCTGACAACCCTTTCGGTGAAGAAATTTTTCCGAATACCCAATCTAAATCTCCCCTGACACAACTTGAGGACATTTCCTTTTGTCCTGTCGCTCGTCACTTGGGAGAAGAGACCAACACCCACCTCTCTGCAACCTCCTTTCAGGTAGTTGTAGAGAGCGATGAGGTCTCCCCTCAGCCTCCTCTTCTCCAGACTGAACAACCCCAGTTCCCTCAGCCGCTCCTCCTAAGACTTGTGCTCCAGACCCCTCACCAGCTTCGTTGCCCTTCTCTGGACACACTCCAGCACCTCAATGTCCTTCTTGTAGTGAGGGGCCCAAAACTGAACACAGGATTCGAGGTGTGGCCTCACCAGTGCCGAGTACAGGGGCACGATCACCTCCCTGCTCCTGCTGGCCACACTGTTTCTGATACAGGCCAGGATGCCCTTGGCCTTCTTGGCCACCTGGGCACACTGCTGGCTCATATTCAGCCGCCTGTCAACCATCACCCCCAGGTCCTTTTCTGCTGGGCAGCTTTCCAGCCTCTCGTCCCCAAGCCTGTAGCGTTGCATGGGGTTGTTGTGACCCAAGTGCAGGACCCGGCACTTGGCCTTGTTGAACCTTATACAATTGGCCTCAGCCCATCGGATCCAGCCTGTCCAGATCCCTCTGCAGAGCCTTCCGACCCTCAAGCAGATCAACACACCACCCATGATAGATTTAAATCAACTTCTCAGCAGTTAAACAGAGGGCAATCATAAACCATACACAGAAAACATAAATAAAAAAACTCCATCCCTGTAACACTTCAGGTACAGGCATAATAAAACTGAGATGACAGCAGAACCAGAACTGTTACTCTGTGCTGATGAGAAATGCAAAGTTATGTATGTTAAAACAACAATCAAAATGCCATCACCTAAAAATGTGTCACAGGCAATGTTCCTCAGCAACTGGTTTCCCTGCTGAAAGGAGCTTCTCCGAGTGCAGCAATGCATAAAATGTCTCTTAAATTCCTGGATAACATGACAGCTTTGTTATCACAGGCAGTACTTGCTTACATATAAGGATAAGGGTGGTACTTGTTGAAAGCACGTGGTTCTTCAGACACCTGCTCTTGAAAGGTTCTTGGAATCGCTTGTCATCTCAGGGCAGAAAAGATCACCAATAGATTTGCCAGCAGGAAAAAGAAGAAAAGAAAAAAAAAAGTCTTTCACTCCATGTATAACTACTGTTAACTTACCCTAAAACAGAATATAAACATAGAAAAGTCCCAGCTCATCTTGTGTTTAGAAATGAGCATGGAAATATGTATGTCTTTGAAATCCAGATTACCTCTCCTTCCTGCAACATCACAAGCAGAAATCAAGCCCTAATTCAGCATTGGATTTCATACATTTATATGCATCATTTATATTCCCTATTCCCAGGTATCAATATCTCACTGCTTCAGCTAGCCAAACATCCAAGCCACTTCTCAGTGTAACCTTCCTGCCACAATTCAGTTGACAAGTACACAGCCGCATTCACATTTAAGGGACTTCCTAGACAAACACTTGCTTGAAGACCTATGCAGAGACCTGGGGAAATTATATTAGTTATACTCAAAGCAACCACTTCTGCCCATCTACAAATTTAAGTAAAACAGTTTAACATTTTCATTAAAAAGGTGAAAACAAAGTAAATAAACAGAAAAACAAGAATTAACTAATTCCTAAAGTATAACTAAAGCCATAAAATTTCAGTCTTTCCCTCTGGGAGAGCAACTGTTCAGGCAGCTGGTTGCTTTCCCTTCACTCCAGTAACCACCATTCACAGTTTGAGGCTTAAGTCTTCTAGATAGCAAGGCCTGATTTAGGCTGCACTGATCTGTTGGTGGAAATTGGCTCAGCTGGGTGCCCATCAGTCTGCAAGCCATGCCTCATGCTGCCGTTCCCATCAGCAGCTTCCACCAGCCATGCCTTACATCCAAAGCTCCTCTAATTTTTTTCTTTACCAACAATTATTTTGCTATTTGGGATCTTAGAAACATGCTTACTGTGTTGAGAAAGAAACAGTTCACTGGATACTTTATCAGCGTCTTGTGTCTCACACGGTCCAGAAGAGATGCACAGTCCCCTCTCCCTTTCTTTTCTAGACTATTTCCCTTACATGTTTAAATGAGTGGCCTACAATTTTTATTTTCCTTTTCGTTAGAAATGCATCTTAAACTTACCACATCTTGAGCAATGCAAACATATTTCAGGTCTGTTTGTTAATCTTTTCTTTGTGTCTCCTCCTCTCCACCAGATACATACCAACAAACTGTATCTTCCAGCACCAGTCCCCTTCCAGTTCCTGGGGAGGGTTGAAGACAGGGATTTTGCTTTTTGCTTCATCAGCTTGGCTCCAAGTCTTTCAGCCATTGCTCTTAAAATATGCATCCTTCCTTTTGTTACCTGGGCCTTTCATATGAAGGAGACCAACACACTGCAGAGCAAGCATGTGGTTCAACAGTCCATATGCATTCGCACTCGCACCCAGATTCCTGAGTAAGTTTTCTAAAACAAAAAGTTTATTTTCATTAGCTACGGACAGACTAATCCCTTTGGAATTATCCTCTTTCACCCATTAAGTCTCTGTTTTTCAGACTTGTCAGAATAAAAACATTATACAAAAGTGTCTTCAAGGCTTCAGATGACTAGTTTGGTATGATGACTGGGTTAAACACTAACATCTGTTTCTATCACTATTATGCTCATTCCTGCTTTATGGGGGTGGAGGAAACAGAAATTTATTTCTTTAAAGTCCTATTGCAAAAGGCAATCAAGAAAAGTTGTGAAAGATAAAGCAGCAGTACTGCCACAAACCGTAAAAATATCTAGGATCGCTAAAAGGTGTTGGCATGCACAATAAAATTCCTGCTCAGCATTAGGAAAAATCAACTATTTCTGTGAACTTTTAAATTTGTCATACAGCAGTACATCCCAGGTATCATGTGAATAGGCTAGCAAGATTTCTAATTGAGAAAATTTTGTATTAACTAGCAACATATTTGCAAGGCAAAAGTTAATATATTGACTTATTTTAAGTTGCTGAAACAGGGCAAAGGAATAGAGTAAATAACAAAGGAACAGAAGCCAAAAGCAGAAAGTTAAGCCAAAAAGGAGGGTTTGAGGGGGGAAAAAAAGGGCAAGATCATTTTTACCTACACTGCTATAAGAAAGCAAACCTGCTCTTGTAGTTGTTGACCCTGTGATGATATGGAACAGCCTGGTTGGTAAATAGTATTTGATATTTCCCTTTGAGACAAAGGGAAAACCTCCATAGCTATTTGAATCTCCTTTTGCTTTTCCTAAACTTGTCAGTGAAAAAAGATATCTCACACTTTTAGCCACCATCAACACAAAAGATAAAATTGAATCCATGTAACTCATTCCTAGTGAATGCAGTCTTGAGAACAAATATTCCTTCTCGCCCATACACAGCAATACAAAAAAATTATAGCATATTTAGGTGAGCAAGAAGAACAAATTGTTTAGTAAGCAAAGTTAAGAGTCATCTAATGTGCAAAATTGTCTTGTCTGAATCACATAAAAAAGTCATTTTAAAAAGCAACTACCTATGTAAAATATGTTTACGTCTCTGCATTTAAGTACACACAGGAGTGCTAGCTAATTGTGTATGTGCATATTTATCTTGACATTTGGAAGTTTTTTTCAGAGTTTTCTTTTTTTGCGACTAATTTAACATGTCACAATACATTCAACCATGGCATACTTGGTAACAAGGACTACTGTAGAGTGGTATCTTGTACACTGAAGTTACGACTAATACAAGATACCGATTTAATAAACTGAAAAAGACATAGCAAGTCTATTTTTATTCTACAACAATTCAGTATTTGTTACAGATAAAGCTATGTAAAGAAATAAGTGTATACATTTATTTGCTAATACTACTGGGGGAAAAGAGTGTTGACTTAGAGAATAAAATCACAAATAGTGGTCATTCCTTTTTCCTAGGTAATGCCAGAATTTCAAACCCTTAGTGTTGCACAAAGCTTGCAAAGCAACCCTGTTCTTAAAATCATTTATTCCAAATAGAAGAGTGTTCCAATACAGCCAAATCTCATAAAAATGGAAAATTTAAAATCACAAATTTGAGACGTACATTTTTCAATAATCAGACATGTTAAAAGATTTTTTTTAATGTATTGACATAAACATTTATTTTGTTGCAAAAATGCAAGACAAAAGGTATGTTTCATGTTCCCCCAGCTGCAAAAGTACAAGCAAAATACAAGCACGTATCTGTGAAAGGTTGATCTGTGTTTCACATTTCCTATCGATTTGAGACAAACTCTGTGACCAAAGCTCTGTCTCCCAGCTTATTCTTTCATTTTTTTCCCCCCATATCTAAACCAATTTCATTGATCTTACTGGTTAAGTCCTGTCCAGTTTCCTAAGCCAGTTTTCTGGAACTGGTGAGCTGGATCCTTACTTCTGTGTAAACTTCCTAACCAACAGGTGAAGCAAGAATCAAGTAGCAGTAACTCATTAGATGAGTTACTCCCACACCTTATAGAAATGTGTTATAAGAACCTTATAAATTATGTTCCCACATAAATTAATGCATATCATCCTGGGTGTAATGCTTCTCAGCTGACACTGAGAAACACAAACATGGACCCTGGAGTTTGGGGCAACACAGTTCCAGTGTTCATACACGACTAAATGTTCTTCACAGCTCCCTAGAAGGATTTAATCTGAGAGGCATGCACAGTGCACGCTTCCCACACACTTCTAGAAGTAGGCATTTTAAAACAGTACAGCCACAAGTATTTCTGCTTCTCAGTGGCTGAAGTACTTCTTTTATCCAATAGCTCAGTGGCTCAATCACTTGTTCAGGAAAGCACTATGCAATGTAGCCTCTTGAGCCTGAGAAGGTTGAAATCTATATAATTTCCCCACAGAAAGAACATCCACGGCACACACAGACTGTCTGGTCTGAGATAATTTACCTTCCCGTTGAAGCTGCGCCACTTAGTAAACTGAAATTCATGATTTACTGGACCAGAAAGAGGACTGACTCATTGCATGAATATGATCTTCTCCTCTGGGGATAAAGATGTTCTCTTGGGAGAATACCTCAACCCCTTCACCCAGACTATCTGCAGAATCTCATTCAATTGAATGAACATATGATGGCCTGCTGTCAACAAATACTTGACCTTACTTAGGCCTGTATGAGGCCAAGAGCTAGCTAAGCTTGACCTCACCAGTCAAAATATAAGCTGAGTCTGTGATACTACAGCTAATACAAAGAAAAATGCAGGAAGTGATTGATAAGGTGATACTGCCCACTGAGCGTTAAATGTAAAAGAATGCACACTAATCTCATTCTCATTCAAAAACCCCAGTGCTTGTGGTAGATTGACCCCAGCTGGCAGGTAAGCCCCCACCCAGTCCCTCAGTCACCCCCACCAACAGGACAGGGGAGAGAATTGGAAGGGCAAAAAGTGAGTAAACTAGTGGATCAAGATAAAGACAGTTTAATAAGTGATGAAAAAGAAAGAAAAAAAAAAAAGAAATTGCTCACCACCAGTGGACCAATGCCCAGCCAGTCCCTAAGCAACAGCTACATTGGAAAAAACTACCCCCAGTTTTTATTGCTGAGCATGACATTACATGGTATGGGATATCCCTTTGGTGAGCTGGGGTCAGCTGTCCCGGTTGTGTCCCCCTCAGCCTCTTGCCTATCCCCAACCTACTCGCTGAGGGCGCAAGTGAGAAACAGAGAAAGCCTTGATGCTGTGCAAGGTCTGTTCAGCAATAGCTAAAACATAGGTGTGTTACCAACACTGTTTTGGTCACTGGTCTAAAACACAGCACCATATCGGCTGCTATGAAGAAAATTAGCCAAATTTTCCACCCCCAGCCAAACCCAGTACATGCTGAATCAGCTCAGACTACTTTCACACTCCTTTTGATTTCCATGCCCCTACATTTGTCTTCTTTCACAGGACTAGATGCATAAGCAAGCAGAATGACCTTAGGACCTTCAGCTCATGAAGCTGATTTTTCTCTCCCACTTGTGAAAACTTGGATGTTCAGGTGCTGGTTTGAGATACTGCATCTAGCTGCTACAAATCAGGATTTCCTTTTAGTAAAACCATTGTCATTCAGCCAGTACCCATGGAAGCACAGGGATGTTGGAGATGAGAAATATTAACATGTGCAATGGTTGAGGGTATATTAGCACACATGGGTTATTCTGCTGCTATCACTGCAGGCCGGGGGGGCGGGGCGCAAATTAACTTAACTCTTCACTTTCTGTATGCCTACGAAGAGTTCATTTTTAAAAAGATGCACTATATCTAAACAGTAGATGTATATGTTATAGGGAGATCACACATTGTGGTAGGAACAACAAGAAAAGATCTCATTCTGAACTAAATCAATACCTACACCAGAAATCACTCCTTATCTCCAAACTTTGAGAGAATTTACAGTCGGAGGCAAATACTACACCTTCCAACATCTGATTTGTAACATGCACCAAGATCTCCGTAACTGCAGCTCTACAGCTGCAATACATTACACAATAATTACATGATTACAAAATGATCGAAAACAGTCACAGCTTAACAACAGTGATGCAAAGCTGTCAGCGCAGGCTGCAGACCAAATGCTCACCCCAGCTCAGTTCCTTTAGTGGCATTTTGGCACTGCAGCCAGACTGACATCTGGTCTGGCTGGTGCTTTGTAGCACATAAGGAAGCCTCGAGTGGGAACAGCCCAATCTGAGCAGGGACTGCCCTCCTCCCTAGGGGAAAGAGGAGAGCACGTTGTCACAATTCTGTGCTTCAGCTGACCTCTGCTTGCTCTACCAGCTCTCAGGAGGTCACCTGAGAGGAAGGCACCCCAGCCCATGACACACAATTATTTACAGTGGTAGCTTGTCATGGCTGCAGCCAACCATGGGCAAGCATGGCATAGATCCATTGTTTGCTTGTTGGCCTTGGGCAAGTTAGGTCTGGATCAGGCCTACAAGTGTTCTCTGACTCCATAAACAATAAACTCATTTTCAGTTCTTGCCAGGAAGACTGAAGTTAACATTAATTCTGGCACACATCTGCAGAAGGGACTTGTCCTTTCAAACTTGGCAACCTTGCCTGTGTTCCAGTACCTTTTTATAGAATACATTACAGAGCCTGCATCCCATGTGATGCTACACTGCTAGTCAAGTCAATTTGAATTTTTCAAGCAGGATTTCCTGAGACACGCTATCACGTGTTTCAAGATATAATGAGGATGTTCCCATCATTCATTGTGTAATGTCATCAGTAAAACCAAATCTTTCTAGGCAAACAATTGCTGTCTATATTATAGTGCATATCGATCAATCATAGAATCATAGACGTGTTTAGGTTGGAAAAGACCTTTAAGATCATCAAGCCCAACTGTAAACCTAACACTGCTAAGTTCACCACTAAACCATATCACTGAGTGCCTCATCCACTCGTCTTTTAAATATCTCCAGGGATGGTGACTCAACTACTTCCCTGGGCAGCATGTTCCAATGTCTGACAACCCTTTTGGCGAAGAAATTTTTCCTAATACCCAATCTAAATCTCCCCTGACACAACTTGAGGACATTTCCTCTTGTCCTGTCACACGTTGCTTGAGAGAAGAAGCCAACACCCACCTCTCTGCAACCCCCTTTCAGGTAATTGTAGAGAGCGTTAAGGTTTCCCCTCAGCCTCCTCTTCTCCAGACTGAACAACCCCAGTTCCCTCAGCCACTCCTCATAAGACTTGTGCTCCAGACCCCTCACCAGCTTCGTCGCCCTTCTCTGGACACACTCCAGCACCTCAATGTCCTTCTTGTAGTGAGGGGCCCAAAACTGAACACAGGATTCGAGGTGCGGCCTCACCAGTGCTGAGTACAGGGAGACAATCACCTCCCTGCTCCTGCTGGCCACACTATTTCTGATACAGGCCAGGATGCCGTTGGCCTTCTTGGCCACCTGGGCACACTGCTGGCTCATCTTCAGCTGGCTGTCAATCAACACACCCAGGTCCTTTTCTGCGGGGCAGCTTTCCAGCCACTTGTCCCCAAAACTGTAGCATTGCCTGGGGATGTTGTGGCCAAAGTGCAGGACCCGGCACTTGGCCTTGTTGAACCTCATACAATTGGCCTGGACCCATCGATCCAGCCTGTCCAGATCCCTCTGCAGAGCCTTCCAACCCTCCAGCAGATCAACACACCCGCCCAACTTGGTGTCATCTGCAGACCTACTGAGGGTACACTCAATCCCATCATCCAGATCATTAAATACATGATTTAGAAAATTAAATGGTAAATGAAAAAATAAATAGTTCTTTTCTTGGATGAGGTATTTTCAACAGGCAAGATTATTCTATCATTATTTAACTTAGTTACATATCTCCAAGACAAAAATTTGCAATTTTACTTGATTAGTATGTCCTGTGATATATTAATGAAGACATTTTTTTGTTCATTACTTATGGAACGCAACTATGGACATAAGGTATGATACACAAACCCTCTGGGACATGATACGTTCCTAGCTGAGTGAAGTTTGAATAAAGGATATTGCTTTTTTTAGACTATAGGAGCCAGCCTGAGCTGGCTTTCCTGAGCACAGGAAAGCTACATACTACTGTCTAGATCCACCCCCCTGCCCCTCTTTGTTTGCATTTGAGTACCAGATGCCCAATTCTGTCCTGTGCTGTACCCTTTAAAAAGTGAATACCAGAAGCCCATATGTGGTATACAGGAGGAGAGGATATACATCCAGCTGTGACAGTGCCCAGCTTGCAGAGTTGTTTGTGAGGAGAGCGTACATAGTTCCTTTTACACTTCTCACCCCAAAGCACAACACAGAGTTGACTGTGCAGCCACAATGCCTAGGGCCTGACTCTCCACTCCATTTCACGTGTCACGGTTGTGCAATGGAAATCAATTAAGTTACGCAGCTAGAAAATTGGTGAAAGAGAGACTGGCCCTCGCTCCCTGAGGGGCTTCAGTTCACTGGTGGGAGAAACAATCCTTGTACATACATTTGTCAATCTGGCTCCATTTACGTCAATTAAAAGTATTGCTTTTGACTTCAAGGGAGTCTAGTCACGTTTGTGTCCTGTTCGGAAAGTGCTCTGGAAACTCTTCAAGAGAAAGGTCTTTTAATCAGATAGAGGTTAAAAACCTGTACACACTAATGATGCATGGTTTTCAAACAAAGTTAGCAATATTCTTTAAATTTGAAGACAAAAGCTATTCAAATGTTCTAAAGCACAACAGCAGGTTTCTGATCAATAAAATCTTTTAAATGGCTACGACTAATCCTCTACATATGACAGAAATAAGAAGATCCTCAATAAATGTAAATTTAATCTAGGACTGACAATTTACACAAGGTAAATTTAAAATTCTATGCAAATTTACACACTCCCTTTTAGAAAAATTCATTAATTCACATGAAACAGAAGATACCATGCAGTGAACCGCAGTTTACCAGCAGAGAGCAGGACACACTTAACGAAATGATGGCTAGTGGCTAACACAGTGGACTTACTTAACTCACAGTCTCACCAAACAATCACTACCTATGTCTGTTAAATAAAGGACAGGTTAATAACATGATGCACTCTAGGCAAGATGGTAACCTATCACTCCAGTTAAAGTTGTTCTCAAGTTTTTCACACTGATCCAACCAGAAAGTTAATTAACTGTGAACTTATTTTTTCATGCAAAATAGGAAATGCCATATAACATGAATAAAGAAGTTGATTATAAACATTGGTTTTTTGCCATCTTGCCATAAAATAGAGAAGATCGTGTGACTTTATCAGGCAAGTAAGCTCAACCTAGGAGTGCAGTTAACTGAGGAACACAACATAGGAGTAACATTAAAAATACATAGTGTGTTTCACCCTAAAAAAAAAGAAGAAAAGAAGAGACTTCAAATATTTTGCAACAAAAATAAAAATTAAAAAAAAGAGGGAGATGTAAAATGAGATTAATCTTTGGATTATGAAAGGGTATGAGAAATTAGACAATAGGTAGAGCACACATTGCTTTTTTATAGTGAATAAAGGAGAGAACTAAGAACAAAACCAGTGTTTTTCAGTATGTCATTATTTCAGATTCTTTCTAACAGAAGAATCAGTCCTGCCAAAAGAAAGATAGTTGGTTGTTTTTTTTTTTTTAAAATACCGTTACAACAGTATTGTAGCTCTTTAAAGTATAGAAATATGCTAATTAGGATGTGTGCTAACTATGCCAAAAAGCTTTCTGTGATTTCAAAAAACAATTATTTCATTAGCACAGAGAGTTTTTAAATGAATCGGGGTACCACAGCATTCTGGTTTTGAAGTAATAGGAATCCTTCTATGTCAAAACAAAAAGCTTTGATCAGGCACCATTCTACCTTTACAAAGTATTAGTGTATACTTTTTCTGTGTATTAAACAAGATTATGAAGTTATGAGTGTAGAGAACATTGCGTGGTGGGGGTTTTTTTGGTGTTTGTTTTTTTTTTTGACACTCACCTCATTTGAAGATGTTATCTAAAAAGATCTCTCCTGGCTGAAATCATCAGAATATCATTTCTCAAAGGTGCTTAAGGTTGGGAGGATTACTTCAATAGAAACTGACCATTCAGACGCCTCCCTGCCAAAGTTTTATCCCCTGTACTCCATGTCCAGCCTGAAGCACAGTTAGACCTAAGATAAAAATCTTGAGATATTAAAATGGTTTTTGAATGAGAAGTGAATCTTTTTTTTTTACGTGTATATATATTTTGCAAGAGCCCAACACATTGTAGAAATTGCCAGAAACAAACATTGAACAGCTATAATCATTAACCATGGCAATTTGTTTACACTTTTCAGGAGGACAGAGCATCTGCTGAGCAGTACAAGTAGTTTACAGCAAGCGTGCTGAAAATATGCCAGAGTGCAACACACTCAGAGAGAAGCCACGTCCACCTGTATTACTAGCATGTATTACTGCTAGATTTTCTGATTTTGGTAGGATGGCAGTCTGCATAGCAGCATACATTCGTTGGGGTACCAAAAGCCCTCTGCTTCCCCTGACCTGAACAGCAACAGCACACACTCGGCGTCCTGAAGGAGAGTTCAGTGCAGGTCTGAGTGCCTAGTGAGTTACTGGCTTCATTTAAGAAAGCACAGCCGCTTCACATTCTGTTTATAGATGCATCATGGTGATGCATAGACCTTGCCAAAGGGAGAGTTATATAGCAACACTCTTTACAGTTGAAGAAACTTAGCCAAAAATACAGGTCTTAGAGCAAATTGGTCTCCTATTTCCCCATGATTCTTCCACTAACTGATTTAACTAAAAATAACGAAGTTTTACTAAAAAGGTGTTATTAGATCAGATATAGTGTGGTTCTTTAAATACATCCTTACACATCTCTCAAAAGAATATATTTTTATTAACTTTAAGAAATACAGTTACATTGGACAGCTTTTCACCTCTGTCACAGAGGAAGGATTACAAACAGATTGTGCTGAGCTTGCACTCTAACCTCTCACCCTTGTGCACCACCCCAGGGAACCATTCACCATTATAACCACTGCCCTCCTTTGAGTACGAAGGGAGATTAGGAATAGCACGCCACAGGAAGTCTTCTCCTATGATCATCGAACGTGAAATGTTTTGATCAGACATGAAAGAGGGGAAATGGATGAAAACCAGCCTGATCTCCTCAGCATCCACAGGGAGATCAAGAAGCTGCATGACGTCAGTGCACAGGCAGGACTACGATATGGATGCTGTCATGAAACTGCACAGTTGTTGGCACGGTCTCAACCTGATTTTTGATGCAGTCCATCAACAGCATCCGGAAAAGACAAAGCAGAGATGAGCCAAGTTGGTTAAGTCATATTTCCCTTCACATTTTTTCAGGGCAAAGAGGACAGTCCACTTTCACTCCTGATGTTATCCTATTAACTGAGAGGATAACAGGTTGTGTAAGATTCAGTGGCAGTTTTACAAGGCAAAAGGATTCAAATTTCTCTTCATTGTAATTGAGCACAAGTTGGCTTGTTAGGAATGCTGAAAAAGTACCAATGACTTGATGAAGTCCCTTGTCCATGCTAGGAAATGCACCCTTGTCAAAGCTGGGATTTTCTCATGGGTGCACCAATTCCAGTCAATTTTATGGGAAGAGAATCGCTGTGCACTGGCTCTGCACTCACGTGAAAAAAAAAAACCCACATGAAAAAATAAACTTTCTGATACAATTCACAGAACTTTTGAAAGCTCTTTCTAACTTCACCGTGGAACAAAAACAAATTTAAAACTTATGAAAGTGTTCAGAACATGGAGTATTGCCATTCTGCCCAACAGTTCAAACTCTGTGTAGTGGTTCCATCTTTTGGAAACGTATTTGCATCCCGGCTTCCTTCCACTACGGTTAGTAGTTGTTTTGTTCCAAGGTTTTTCACAGAACATCCTTCTTTATTTTCTTCTAAACAACGCACTTCTATTCAAAACACTGATTAACACTCTCCTTTTAAACAATAAAACACCACTCTACCTTGAAGTAGTCCAGTGTTTTATCTTGTAGGCCTACCACCGACCTCATTCTTTGAGCTTCTTTGCTCTGAGGCAGTTTCAGGCTGAAGTACTTAGATAAAAGTCTGCCCGAGTATAATGATGCTAGCACAACAAATACTATCACCTGAGCATCAGCACTGTAGCAAGGACCGTGCTACACTGTAAGGAGGAGACTGGGTTGCAGAAGACGATTTCATGAACTGAAGTTTTGAATGCTTAGTGGGTTGCAAATCCTATTTGCACCATCCTAGAGGCATGACCTGGTGCTGTCTCAGCGGGAATTAGTCTTGATAGCCCCAGTGTGCATCACCTATGTTAGCTTTTCCTTAAAAGGCTCCCACTTAGATCCTGCTGCTTTACAGTTCAACTTAGACCCTGACGTTTTATAATCCAGATATAGGACGCAGAAGGGCTTGGTTTTACTTTGAGATATATTTTACAGAACCATACTTAAAAGCAGCATTCACTGTTATTGAAATCATTCACATTGTAAGTTGTAGTCTGAGTGGAAAAGAACATAACATTTCTACAGTGCTGAAATACAGGATCTTTTTCTATGCAGAAAAAAAGAACTGTTGTTCCACAATAAAGATTTAGTATTTAGATGTTTGTTTTATTTTTTCCTCATTGTAAGTGTAGAGTACATCCCTTTCCTGAGGTTCAGTATACAGTGGGGTATTTTGTACAACTTGCATCTCATTCAAGCCCTCTGCACACAAATGAATGTTACCCAACAGTAATGAATAAGAATCCTTCACTTGGAGAGTGGAGGACTTTGCTCAACTTCGTTTTACAGGTACTAGACACTGGTACCTAGTTTCAAGGATGGCTTTCACTAAAAGGAGTTAGGAGCTGTGAAAAAAAATCAGTGGGTTATTATCACATTTCATCTTGCATTCTTCACAGCACTTCAGCCAATCCATTTTAGAACCTAAACATTTTGATCCACAGCCTACTGCAGGCAAGCTCAACATTTACCAAGGTCTGCAAAAGAAACATTCTGGCTCTGCCTCTGCTGGTCCATCCAGGCACAGCTGGGCCACGAAGCTGAGACACAGCGGGCCCCGGGAACCCCGCGCTGCATCTCTCTGTGCTTCTAGTGCCGTCTAATTCTCTGCCAAGAAAAAGCCAGTTGAGGGAAATCTAAATGCCTTTTGCTATTTCTGGCACAGGGAAGGCCTGCAAGGCATTGTTGCATCCATCTGCATTTTCAGCACTGAACAACATGTGGTTCGTTCCATGTCAAGCATCAGATTTCCCCATATGAAAGGCAGAAATACATGTGTAGCCACAGAGACCCTTTTAGATTAGTGAAAGTAAGACAAAATCATAATAAGAACTCCAAGAGGAATCATCCTGGCTCACATCTCTTACAGTTGTCTACAATGAGCTGATCACAGAGTGGTTGCATGTCTTTTGACAGCAGGATAGTTACCATGGAAAATTTTAGAAAAATAAAGATACGAAACAACAATTACGGTAACACTGATAAATCCATTAGCCCCTTACCTATACATTATACCCGTGGAGCACTGAGGTACTTGATGAAGGCACTGCCACTGCCAGAAAGATTTTTTTTTTTTTTACCAGAAATAAAGCATGAATTAATAGAATTCATGAGATGTGATGCAAATACCAAGGTGTGTCTAGCACTGACATTGCTTTTGCTAACTCGTGTAACTTCATCAAATTTATGACTGCATTTCAGCTCCCAGTAATTTCTGAGTGATTGGGTGGGCATCTGCTTCTCAGTTTTATAACATTAACAAATTTTGCAAAACCTCGTTTTCCAAAATCCTGAACTTCTACCAAAAGCATTGATATAGTGGTGTTTACATTAAAATAGTCTTCCTAGTCTCCAGTTAGTAGATCCTACGCTACAGCTTCAAAATTACACATGCAATATCTATTCTAGTTTCCTGCCTAGGAAACCATAAGGAAATCCTTGGAGACTTTAAGTATCCAATATCCTACTTGAATCCAAAGGAGCTGATATTTAACATCTCTACAAATCTAGAGATCATATATGTGCAATGCGTGTTTTGTGCATATGCCTGTGTGTATATACACACAGAACATATGTATGCAGTAAATAAAAGAGTCAGCTCAATGCACAACCTACTTACATACAGAAGTACATTTTATTGCTCCTTTCCATTTATTAAGCCATATTCATGAAACTCCAGAGCCTAAAAAACTAGTCTGGCCCTCATGCAGAGATGGCTGAGCCAAAATCCATTCAACCACTTCACCCCTCTGTCACTTCTCCCTTCATTGGCATTCGTTGACACATAAACAGGGAGGATGTATCCAAGCAAAGTGGCTTATTACTAATTGCACCATCTTCATTAATACTGCATTATGTGTCTCTCGGCTATAGAGAACTGACAATGCAAAAGATGTCAACAGCTTATCAAAATGTGCATATAAATATTTGGTCCAATACTCAATATGAATAAACTAGCAGCCTCTGCTTCAACAGCCCAAACTGGAGAAAGGGTCCTTTATCAGCTGCTAACCAGGAACAAAAGGGAAATAGCCTTAATTTCCCAAACACTCAGAGCGATTTACATCATTCTTGTGCCCTTTAGGTAATTAGGCATCACTTCAGAATGAGAAATCCTCACTGTGGTACAAAGGTATCTGGCTGTAAACAGAGACATCTATGGCACTTCAATTTGTAGAAAAGTCTAACAACAAAAAAAACAGATATGGAGGTGTCTTTATCAGAGGCATCCAGCGCTTAGGGGAAATCACTCCATAAGGACCACAGGTACTTCAAACTCAGGAGAAAGAATTCTAGACAAGAAACACCAAAACAAATAGGAAGGCTTCTTTCTGCTCAAGTGTGAGAGGAGGTCTGCATCTTACATTTGCTTCACTTGTAACTGTTTACAAATGCCTAAATAAAAATCTGACCTCAGTCAGAGTGACGTAGCGAAGACGTGATGTTAAAGATTGTGCCCACAATCCAACATGCATTTAAATGAAACCAACAGTTGTGGGTTGTTTTCACAAGGGCAACAGACCGTGATAAAGCAAGGTGGTATTCCAGTAACCGTCATGGCACACCACCTCCGAGAGGTGTTCCCATGCAGCCACTGATGCACCGAGAGCACTTCAGAGTCTGCAAAGGATCACTTTCTGGAGTGTGTTACTGGCTGTGAGGTAGAACTCATTTCAGCAAGTGCAAACTGGCAAGCTCCTCGCCCATTTGCTGATCGAGGGGCTAACACTCTCTCTCCATCTCTGAGCAAAACCTTATGTTTTTAGCAATGGACACCCGCAAACAGGACGTGGAGAACACGCTGAATCTCTTCTGTACTTTCCACCTTTCTCCGCTTCTCCAGAAGACCAGGGAGGTCAGCACTCAAGCTCTAGCAGCATATACATTATTACAAGTAACATGTACAACTGTGACCAGCCACAACGAACCAAATGAGTAAACATCCAACTACACTATTCTTCATCCAAGTTTAATTCTACAACTGTATCAAAACACAATCAGCTGCTCCTGAAACAGAAATGAAAAGCTTTCCCAGAATCATGAACAGATTTTTGGATTTCAGACCTTTCATCCACTTTTTTTTTACTGAATAATATATTTTAATGTCACTGAGTGAGAAGCCTCACTGAGCACTTCTTACATGGAACCGAGATCCCAGATGGTATCCTACTCTACTTTGGGTGATACTTTTGTCTGAGCTACAGTCAGCAATAATTAGAAACTAATAGCTCAAGGCACATATTTTCCTGAGAAACCTATCAACCTATTTTTTAATCTTGGAATTAAAGTTCAAACACTTTCCACCATGCAAAAGAGTCTATGCATCCTAGGAAATATTTCAGTCGTTAACGTAGCATTTCATTTACTTATGGCCAGCAGTATACTAATTAAAGTCAGCAAGGAATTTGGAATGACCTAGTAGATTTCTTTCTTCTTTTTCACTTACTTAATCTCTGATGGTTATTTTTTATGCTGTTAAGATGCAAATACAGATACATGCAATTAAAACCCCCATTTCCTAAAATCTGTTTGGTTTTACTGAGTCTGCCTGCGATGGAATTAACTTTCTTCACAGCAGCCTGTACAGTGCTGTGCTTTGCATTTGTGGCTACAGCAATGCTGGTAACACACCAGTGTTTTGGCTGTTGCTGAACAGTGCTCGCATGCCACTGGGGCTTTCTCTCTAACCTCGCACACACACAGAGGCCAGTACGCTGGTGGGCAAGATGCTGGGAGGGAACACAACTGGGACAGCTGACCCCAACTGACCAAAGGGATATACCCTAGCATACGACATTGTGCTCAGCAATACAAGCTCAGGGAAGTGAGCAGGACCGGGGAACGTTCATTATGACATTTGTCTTCCCAAGAAATCATTACGCATATTTGAGAGGGGAGTGAGAGAGAGGTAGGGTGGGTGTTTTGCTGCTGGCTGGGATCAACCCACCACATTGCTCTTTCTGAATATTTTCTGTAGCTGACTATCTCCCTTGCCTCCTGTGCGTTTCATTCAATGCATCCAAATCACCATTTAAGTGATCTAGCAAGAGAAATTCCCTGTATAGCTTCTCCAGTTGAAAATAGGCCACCTCTGATTTCAAGGTGATCTTGGTAACAAAGCATAGTCATCAAAATCTCAGAACAAAAACTAAGCTAATAATCTGAAACAAGGAGTTAGTTTAATTCGATGTATACATATAGATAAAATGTTTTCCAAATATTGAGGTTTGAGGGTTGTTATTTTTAAACAAATAATACATGAGAAAAATCATGTATTTCTCTTGAGGGTGGCAATATCACCCTCCAATTTTGGTGTAAGCTGATCAACTTCTCCTGCTGATCACCTATTGATCAATATTTACTAGACAATATGAAGAACTACTGAACAATTTCAGCAGACTGTTCTTTTACATAAACAAGGTGTTTGCAGTATAACTGTTTAATATTCCAGAAACACTCATGTAGTGATAATTCTGTTTAAACAACTACATAAGTGAGGCCCCAGCTTCATCAGTTCCACACTAACCCTAATACGGTGAAAACCCAATACCTATGTTTCAATAGCCAAAGTGACAAATCCTCACAGAAAGAGGTGGGCATTATTACAAAGTTCTCATGGAAAGAAAATAACTGGGTTTGAAACTATTTAAACACCAAACATGCAACTATTATTGAAGAAAACTGACAACATGAGAAATGTTTCTTTGAAAGCTAAGTATCGGAAAAGGAGTTGTGAAAAACAAATGAAGGCAAGATAATTCTGATTTGGTCAATCTTTGCCATTGTGTCTCAGTTTTCCTGCTTTATACTTCAAGTCTAAAGGCCTAAACAAATATTAAAGAAACCTATTTAATGAGTGTCCATCAGAGAAAGACTGTAGAACAGCTACAGAAATACTTTTGAATAGCATTGCACTTCATTGTTGCCTACCAGTGTGTAGCACACCACACTAAATTCAATGTGTACGAACAATAATGTGAATTCAATTTTCATGCAAAAAAAGCAATTCATTATGCTGATTACAAACTGGAGGGGCGGGGCAGGGGGGGAAGCAAGTATCAATGGAAAAGCATGGTTATTTGATTATATGCACAGGTTTAACTGCTGACACAAACAAGTGTACTCTTCAAAGTCAGGAGTACAAAAGGATTCCACGAATCCTTTGAATCCTCTCTTTTAGTGGCTAATAACAATGAAAGCAACACTAACTGCCTGGCTACATATACACTATAAAGTAACAACCTACAAACATTAACATTTCAAGAGCAAAGAAAATGTTTTCAGTATCTCTTTACTAGCAAAGAACACAGAAAATTAAAATTACAAAGATCTTCACATAATTGGACTGTATTACATTTGATGGCAACAGCTTCCACCTTTACCATGTTTTCAACGCTTCTCAGACACATCGACAGTGATAGCCTAACATAATATATATGGGACAGAGACAAATAACACATGCTTGTCTTTTACATCCATTTATTGCTGCAGTAAGGTAAGACAGGACACTACACAAAAATAACACTGCAAGATCTCCTCCACGAAAAAAATTAATAATGCCATAGGAAAGCTTATTCACAGTATATCATTCCCAGCACATTTATTCTTAAAGCCTCCAAACACCACCTATTCAGGCATTGCAGAAGTCCCTAGCTGGACTCTGATTCAGCTAGTGAATGGTGGAAAGGGAATATTAACACCTATATGGTCTTTTCCCAGAGAAAAAGATTCTTCAACCTAAAAAAAAATCCTAAAAATAGTCCACTCTCTTCCAGCATACGTACTCCTGCTTAGATAGAGAAAAGAGTTTCAAACTGAAATGTCTGCAGACCAAATAGCATCTCTTGTCTTCTATCTTAGTCTTACAAGGTCAACTGCAGCAGAGAGATGAAGACAACAGACGGGGAGAATGTAGACAAAAAAAAAACCAAACTGTGCTTCTATCAACTATCATCCCTCCTCTTCCCTCATCTTTCAAGTGGAGAATACTTGAAAGCTCACACTAATAAAAGAATAAGTATTTTCTTGAAAGTAAGGGGCTGAGGGGACAAATATACCTTTGCTTTCTTCCTAACGTCTGCCTCCTGAACAGTAACAGGGACTCCTTACTAAGGAGCAGTCATCATTTTGCAAGCAGAGTCAACCAAAGACACTGAAACGGTTACTTTTGAGGCCGGTCCCTTTTGGAAGAACCAAACCACTATCCAACAAGAAAACTCAGCATTTCATTCACATGATTCTGTGATTTCCTAATGCTTTGTATCTAATACTGAAAAGCTTCCATCTCATTAAAATCTGAATAAAACTGTTTTAAGCAAACCAGCTGTGGAAGTATTTTCACACTGGCGTTAGGTCAGCAGAAACACTTAGAAAGTGAAGAAGCCATGCAGAACAGCAATAGATGGAGAAGTTTCCAGTAATAAATAATGCTGCAGTGTTTTGAGTTTGGGGGTGTTCCTAGACAAGCAGCTGAGAAGAACTGACAAATGTCTTGCTCAAACCAATGTGACTTGTAAGTTGGTTCTGGTCAAAACTGTGACTACACTCTTGCTTCTTAGGGTCCTTGGGTCTAATCCTTTGCACACTGTGTCTTTATTGGCTCAGATTTGCTAGCAGTTTGCTGTTTTGTTCTGGTTTTAAGACTCTGAAGTTGGAACGAGAACTAATTAGAACATTTCCAGTGAAACAGGTGAAAGTTTTCACCTGGAAGATATCCAAGATGCGGTGGGATCTGTTTCCAGCTAAAGCAGCTGAAATTAAAATCTTGACCTTTCAAAATTGAAAATGGGCAACTTCTGTGCAATTTTGTTGTGCAGTATCATCAAAACAGTCCCGTTTTGTTCTAATGTGGAAAAAAGGCCAAAGTGTGAAATCTCAAAAAACTGATGAGAAACAGAACTGTTCTCTCTGGTCACTTTTAGTAAAATACTCAAGATACTCATTATCCTGTAGTATATGAAAATGACCTGCTTTATTATCATAATTTTTGGGAGGGGAAAAAAAAGCAACGTACTAAATCATTACTTTGCTACTTATTTTTCACAACAAGTATACAAATTGAAAGTTACTTTCAATAGCTCTTTACTTCTAAAACCTTAGATAACATTTTGAAGTAGAACCTCCAGGCCTACATTACATGATCTCATTTGAAAGTATGACACCAGCATGTTCTGAGGACATAGAAGTAGACATGGGCTCGCACTAGCACACAGATGCTCTTATGCCAAAGACATCACCAGACTCATGTCCTGTAACAAAATAAGGATGAAAGGAAGTACTAACTTGGGATCTTCCTTTGTTTCCTCCTGCTTTACCAAGATATCCTCCTTTATAATTTGCATAAAACTCATTATGGGCTTTTTGAAATAAAAGGTTTTGAATCAGGTCTTATGGTTTTTGCCATATGTCTCTTTCTTCAGACTCTAAGCCTAGCTCCACATTAGCTCAGTCACCACTTAAACATAATTACCTAATGATCTAGAAGAGTATCAACAATATGCAATAAAAGCACAACCATAAGAAATATTATGCAATTCTAGACAAAAATCAAATGCCAGCAGTAATTCCCCATAGTGCTGAAAATGTATGTGTAAGAAAAGAATTGTATATTCCTTTTTAAAATTACTGTCCTCATTTACTAAATCCTCCAGATGTATTTCACAGACCTTGTCTGTCTCTAATCACCTCTTTTTATGTTCCTTAATGTAACATTGCCAGATAGTCAAAGCTTCCTTCACAGCTTATGGTGGGAACACTGGAGTGCATTTGTACCTAACGTACCAAACTACGTTCCCATCAAATTCGCAAATCCAATGGAGGTGCTTACATTTGAAAACCAAACTCAAAGTCTGGAGATCAAAATAAGCAATGAGCACATATGACAGTCTCTTTGCCACATTCAGTGATTTTATCATGCTCTGCGATAAAAAAACGAGTGTAATCTGACACTGCAGGTATTTTACTGCACATCACATCCAGCAAATGGTTTACAGATCTGCATTTAGAAAAACTCCACAGATTTTGCAACTTTTTTGAACTGGTGCTGCTTCTGGAATTTCTTTATAATCTATACATATAACTAGTACCATATACATGAATGGGAATGGATCATGACATCTAGACCCTCTATTCAGACAACACAGTGTAACAGCCACGCAGTCCAACATATTGTTTTGATGCCTACACAGTAGGCATTGATACCTTGGACAGAACGGCCACAAAGAACTTGCTCAAACCTTGCAATGTACTTGAGACTTGCAATAAAAAGGCCAAAGAGACAACTGCAATTTGACGCAGAAAGAAGAAAAAAAAATCCTTAGCATTGCCAATGCCTTGATCCCACAGGAGTGCAAAGAACTTGTTACTTGGGATACCCATGTGCTCCCAAGCAGCTAACCATGCTGTACATTACAACACAAACTACAGCTTCCCCATCGTCTTTGCCAGACTTGGCAAATGGAACCGGGAAGGAAAAAGGATTTTCCCTCCTGATCCCCAGATCTGGTACAACAGGTTAACACACCAACTCACACCAGTCAGCCCCCCCAAGTAAAACCACCTCTACTAATAGACAAGTTTGAAGCTTCACAAAAAGATTAACACTACCATCTTTACCATTACTGGAGGCGGGGGACCCTCGCTCTGACTGGATACAGGCGTTAGGACCCATACCATGACACTTTTATTTCATTACTGCCCTGTTACAAGATGAACACATAGACACATCAGAGTTGAGGATTTCACTGCTTTTCACCTCTCATTTCCCCTCAATCCTTCACCTTCTCAGAATGTCACTCCTGGCAAGACCGTCTTGTTTTGCAGTTTCTACTACACATACGTATTTCATTAAATGTTTGTATATTCTCAGACCTTTATTTTCCTGTTTGCACTTATTGATTTCAACCCCCCTCTGCTATTACTGTCTTCTCAAAATTGAGTTATTTTTAACTCATCTGTGTGAAAGATAGCCACAGATAAAGCAAACTGCATTGCTTTAAATGTTTCTTTTAGTAGTTCAGTATAGTCACAAATTAATTTTCTGCAAAATAAAATATGAAAAGCCTCCACTATAAATAAAATTCCTGTGAAAAGTCATCTTATTCCACCAAAAATACCATATTCAGAAGTTAAAAATAAAGAGTCTTTCAAGAAAAGTAGTCTCAGTGGGAGTAAAACTTCGCCCTCTCTTTTGTATGTGTGAAGTTTAAACTTTCTCTGTAGGTTTAAATCTCTTCCCCCCTCCTCTTTTCTTTTTCAGCCAGAAAACCAACAGCACTGGGATCCCAGTGATGAGGAATGACTCACTCACAAGTGCTGAGTCACAACCACACCAAATACACTCTTACATCTTGATGGAGCATCAAATTCAATAGCTTTGCTTAGTCATTTGAGTTTGCTGTAATTCCTATGATTCACTCAATTCCAAAACTTTGATTTCTGATTTCTTATTTTTGCTCGCAATATATATTCAGTTGTATAACTCTTACACAGCTCTTAAAGCTGAATTTTTGCAAGCCACCACTAATCCTAATTCAGATCCCAAGCTTCAGACACCAGGTGTGTCACTTACCAAATCCAAGAGGCCAATATGCCACAGTGCACATATTGATTTCATTTGGAACTGCTGAGCTCCCACTCCTTGGACACCTACAGAGAACGCCAGCTGACGTCTGAAGATACATGCATTAGGACTTCATCCCACCCTGACTCATGTCAGCAACAACCTACCATCAGCTTAAAAGCCTGACCTTTCTCTTCTCTAGGAGGTCTCCTCAGCCTGACAAGGTCAGACTCGAGAAGCAAGTGTTCAACAGTTTGGGCAGAGGATAAGGTATTTGACCAGGATTAAACAAGCCAATGTTGGAGCGATAGATTTCCGATTCCTTAGTCATTTCAGTTTGCTACCTTTTGTCCTATCTGGAGGTAGATAAAGCAAAATTACTTTACCCAACCGTTTATCTGTTCATCCAATTATTTATATACACAAGAAGCTAAGTTCAGCCAGAACTCAACTAAGGTAATTAATCAACGTATTTCTTTCCTCAGGAATTTACAGCAATGTTTTATCTAATTACTCCTAACATTTCAGCCATAATCCTCAGAACTTCTCTAAAAGGTTGCAGGCAGGCTAGCATGAGGGGCTGAAGGAAACTCATCGCTGACAGAGGGAAAGCCAGACACAGTAAATAAGTTTCTGATGACTACCACAATGCAATACCTACAGGAGGTAATTATCACCATACTATTATTTATTATTCTCTCTTCAGGCACAGTTTCTGTGTTTCCTCACTGCCCATTTCTGCAGCAGCTACACTTACAAGTTTTATGCTGGCTTAATGGTTAATAAGCCTGTTGTGCTGAAGGCACCCAGTCAGTTAAGTACATCTGGAAAATTTTCCCTTACAAAAAGATACTGTGAGGAAGACAGGGGTCAACTCTGTGGATTTCTAGGCATAAAATAGACCGCACACACTCAGATATAGTTCACAGAAATCCTACAATAAAGGTTGGATGTCTTTACCCTTGCTGAGGGATAACTACAGCTTTGGAGCTTCTTTGGCCAGCGATTCTGACCTTATCAGTGTTCAATAATAGCATGAAAAAAACCAAAAAGCCAACTGAAAAAGTAAACATTTGGCCCTTGGTCATAAGAAATTAAGTTGCAGGCCCTAAGTACTCCATAGGCTGCAGGTTCCCAAGTCCTTCTCCAGGCATTTACACAATGATACTACTATTTTTTTTAATCCTAGCCAACCTTTGTTACAAGCCATTTTCTATAAAGGGTTGTCCTTCTCCATTACGCATACATAGTGTAAGTAAATTAAAGACATATCCTGATCCCAGTAAACAGCCTAAAGAGCTCTGCAAGAATTGCCTTTCCTACAGGCAGCTATCCTGACACTATTGCTCTAGACATCCAAGACCTACTCCTAAAACATGAAGCAAGCACAGCCACAAAGCAATTAATTCTACCTCTTCCTCCCTGCCTACACCCAGGCTCAACTACCGAATGTGTGCATCAGTGTGAGCATGAAATAAAATGCTTCAAGAGAAGAAATAAGAGATCCATCCCAAAACAATTCATATCTTCATGTCTTAACACTCACCTTGTTCAGGTGACTGGTCTGATACAGGTAGAGGATAAACTTGAATCCAGGCCTCACACTATGGTGGAGACAGTACGATGGTGGAGACAGTACAAGCCACTTTGGCACCTCCTTTTTAACCCAGAAATTCCAGTTTACTCAGGAGCTGAAAAAGCTCAATGCAACACATAACTATCACAAAGCTTTAGACAGAGAGGAGTCAATTTTTGATATGCTGATTTTGTTTCTGGTGAGAACAGTACTTCGCTAGGAAAATAGCAACCACCTTTATTCAAAACTGCCACGTCCTTTGTATATAAAGACAAAACACCACCCCGTCCAAAAGATACGCACTTGTATTTCTAATTATCAGTGCCAGAAACTGTGGGGCAACTGGTATCCTCCTTCTCATCAGAGCTTTGATGTGACAAATGTTGGAAAGCTGCTATTGATATCAAAACTGAGCAGCAGGACAGCAGCTGGAGAGAAAAAAAGGTAGAAGATCAGGACAAACGTAGTAAATACTATACCTATAGCATATTTTTATAAGGCTCCTGCTTATTTATTCAAACTGTAAAAAGATACCTTTTAAAATCTCAAATCCTGTTTTTAACAGGGCTGTCTGCTCATGCAGCTCAGAGACCTTGGTACACAGTAAAAGCCAATACACTTACCAAAGACTGATTTCAATAACTTTCTGGAAAGGGTCCAAAGCCGCTTTTCATTCTGCAGACTCTGCATCAAAGACAACATACTAACACAGAATAAGGAAGACAGACTGTAGTTGCTCTTGAACCTGGTGTAAGAGACGTGCAGTTTTCTGCTACCACCACGAACTTCATTACAACATATTTTCTATGGGGCGTGTCAGATGACATCACCCTACCTACCACCCTTACCATGGCTACACGCTGGGGCTAGCAATGAACTACCACATTTCTGTTCCTGCATCAAATAGTGCAATGCTTGCTTAAATACAATTTTTTTTTAGCAATAGAAGAATTTTACTTAAGAACTGTGGGGTTTTGTCCATCACAGGTAAGGCAAAGTGCTGCAATGCCGCTGTTTTGCTTTTTAAAATGTTTCATTACTAATACTAAATATCCATTAGTTTAAACATACCCAACCAGCCAGCTACTGAAATATATTTTTCTACCATTGGACCCATCAAAATAAAAAAAAAACAAAACCAACCAACACTGATAATCTCTGCAGTAGCCAAGTGTACCATGATACTAGTCTATACATAGAAATGAGGATCTTCCTATTCAGAATACAAATCTCTCCAATCCTTTGTGCTCCATCAGGAGTCTTGGACTGAACCTCTCTGCACACAATTTAAGCTGCTTTCTACAGGATGCCAAACAAATATATTCACAGAGGCAGAGTATTACTAAAATAAATATCAAGACATGAACAAAAACGGACTTCAACCAATAATTGAATAGAGCCAGTTCAGTCTCTCTTCAGTAATAGCACTGCTCATGATTTCTTTTCACATCTCATTGGAAACTATTTAAGCAATGGCCTTTTCATATCTTTGTTTACAAAGATCTTTCTGTCAAATATTTATTCATGGCCAAGTGGACTATATTGTTTATTTGTGATTGGTCAAGTAGTGCTTTTTGGTTCACTGGAGGTGCAATGCTTGCAATGAAGCTTGAAGTAAGGAAGCTTGCCAAGACTCTAGGGAATAAAGCCTGGACAGAGCAAGGTTTACCAGCGGGGTTAGCGCGGGGGGCGGGGGTGTGTGTGTGTGTCGGGGGGGGGGGGTGGGGTGGGGTAAAAAAAAAAAAAAAAAAAAAAATCACATCCTTTTAAGGTTTCAGGCCTGGCTTCAGAGCAAACTCCTTCAGGAAGATGCCCAAGTGCACCCTCAGGTGCCTTAAGTGACCCAGCAAGACTTAAGAACAGGTCTAAGAAATGTGATGAATCAAGAACTAATTATGATGCTGCTGTCAGGCCCCTCATCAGGTGTGTCCATCTGAGGAGAAAAGCCACCTATGTGGTTACAGATAAGGTCTAAAACCTATAGTGAAGTCCCTTAAAAACTGTCAGAATTGCAAGAACACTAGGTACTCATCATTACTCCTGAGGGCTTTTAGTACTGCATTTATTTAAAAAAAAAAACACCAAACACCGAAACAAAACCCAAAAAAACCCCAAAGAAACTAGTTTAAGAGGTAATTTGTATTTCTGAATCGAAGCACAAATTTAAAGGCTGTATATAAAGGCACCCATTTCTATCTGCATGGCCTCTTTATGTGTTATCAAGTTCGGACTTTTTGTCATCACACATTTCCTGTCAGCTGATTGGCAGAACTCTGACAGATATCAAATACAGATTAGCAGGTATGAGATCAAAATTAGGGAGAAAAAAAGTCAAGATGTTCTTGTTCAAGTAATTACCAGGCACATTGCAGCTAAAACTAACATTTCCTTACCTGTCAGTATATCACCGCTCTTAAGTTTCCTGTCAAGAGAGACTTTGCTGCACACTTTGCACATTTGCCGTTTGGCCTGTTTTAACTTATGTAGGGAGCAAGTGCCACACTTGAGGGATATCATGGAAAAAATAGTTAGACAAGATGTCTCTGCTTTCTTATTCTTGAAGTTGTACCGTCACTATCTCCTTTCTCTTGAGCTGTTAACATGAGATAGAGAAGAGTCATCTATGAAGTAAGTAAGCTTTGCCCCAAAAATCAGGTCTTCTCAGAAAAGCTAGTGTAATTGCATTGCTGATTAGACAAGTGTTTTATCAATTGCAAGTCCATAGCTTCTCTTCCCCACCCCTTTTTCAAATAATAATGATTACTAGTTAATTATAAATTGCTACAAATCTTGCACAACCACAGAAGCAGACAAAATATATAGAAGTCTTAAAAATATGTTTAATGACATGCTGTTAAGCACAAAGTAGCCAAGGCCAGTACTTTCTTCATGATAGTATTTTGCAAGCATAACATCACATATATCCTTTGTCACATTTGCTCATGCATGTTCATGTTTCCCAATGTAAGTATCTTTGAGATCAGCATTTAAGCCCTCAAACATTACTACATCTTCCATCAAGGACTCCATTGTTTCACCTTCCAATAATATTAAAACAACATCCTGCTATCCTTCCTTAGGATCAAAAATAAGGTAGCATTGCTCCTATTTTCTGCTACAATGATCAAATCTTACTTCTTTGGTTCTGTGCTTGTTCTCTTTTACAGTCCAGATAACTCATTAAAACTTAACAGTTCTGCCCCCCATTATAAACCTAATATTCCAACTTTTCTTCTTTTCCTACCTTCAGTGTAGATTAAAATATTACACAGTTAAACTCTTGTTTACACTCAAGGCACTACCTAACTCACTTTTACAACAATGCAAATGGATCCTCCAAGTGCAACCACACTACAAGTTCAGAATCCTTCAAAAAAGGGTGATTTTCCTCAAACAGTTCTAGACAGGAGGCAAAGGACCTTAAAACTTGCATCATTACCATCCTGAAATAACTTTTTTTCAGCTCCAGCTTCAAGATATTCAACAATATCTAGTGGGGACTCCAGATTAAAGGTATTAAAATTGATTATAAATAATTAAAATTATCTGCTGAGAGGGAAAGAAAGAAAAATCAAGTCCTCCAGGACTTAAACAAATAAACAAAAAAATGCCACCACAAATCAAGAAACAAAAAACAGGAAAAGCAAATAGAAACCCACTATTTTACAGGCCTTCTAAAATTTTGATGTTATAGAGGCAGAAGACTGTTCGTATTTGTGGCCAAACTGGAAGCAAGAAGCACAAGAAGGAATTTGGGGTAGTTTGTTTGCGCAAAACATCCACCTCAGTTTTGTACACCCTGAAGAACTAGATATTTATGTAAATAATGAAAATAAATTTGTTTATGGGCTAACTTCAGTTTTCCTAACATCCTAGAAGCAGCCATTGCTGTTTATGTCACCACACTACTGTTCACAGCAGAAACAAAAATGCAACTCTTCCAGCCACCACTGTCGTGGTTTAAGCCCAGCTGGCAGCTAAGCACGACACAGCCGCTCACTCACTCCCTCCCTGCCCCAGTGGGATGGAGGAGAGAATAGGAAAAGTAAAAGCGAGAAAGCTCGTGGGTTGAGATAAAAACAGTTTAATAAATGAAGTAAAATAATAATAATAATGATAATAAAAATTGTAATGAAAACAACAACAAACAAGAAAGGCAAGTGATGCAAATGAAAACAATGGTTCACCACCCTCCGACCGATGCCCAGCCCAAGCAGTGGTCCCCCGGCCAGCTTTCCCCCTAGTTTATATACTGAGCATGACATCATATGGTATGGAATATCCCTTTGGTGAGTTGGGGTCAGCTGTCCCGGCTGTGTCCCCTCCCAACTTCTTGTGCACCCCCAGCCTACTCGCTGGTGGTGAGAAGCAGAAAAGGCCTTGACTCTGTGTAAGCACTGCTCAGCAGTAACGAAAACATCCCTGTGTATCAACACTGTTTTCAGTACAAATCCAAAACACAGCCCTATACTAGCTACTATGAAGAAAATTAACTCTATCCCAGCCAAAACCAGCACACACCACCTAAAGCTGTAGCGGATACATTTTATAAACACGCAGGACAAAACCTGATGTATAGTTTAAAAGTGCTAACACGTCACCGAATGCATTTGTACAACCTTAACTTCAGAACCTTCACAACATGCAGAGTCTTTGCCATCAGAAAACTTCGGTGGAGCAATACTGTACCACCACAACAATAGGGCCAATCAGCTGTTCTCACAGCTGTTTTGCAACCTGAAATAAGAGGATTCATGATGACAATTCTGCTGACAAGGAGACACCACTGGCAGGAAGAAATGTGCCATCATATTACTTTCCAGCTGGGCTCCACAGACAGTGATACTCGTGTACTTTGGAGTGTGTACAACATGTCATTGACTTCTCTGATCCAATTGCTCAGCCTGAGTAAAAAAGCTGAAGGAGGATTTCAGCTTTTTTTGTTACCCGGTTTGCTATTGAAGCATCTTTTGTGCTGTCACTGTTTCTTCTTTCCCTTCTAGATATAATTGTTAGTCTGATAAATCTGTGTGGTAATTACTAACAAATGGCCCAGTTACGAAAGCTCCTACCTTACTGTTGTCAGATGAGGGCAAAATATGGCATCTTTATACAAATGTTGCTCTAAACACACCAGTACTGCATATAAGTAATTCGTATATATGAGACCTTTTTAGATAAAGACATACATTGCCCTCACATTACTTTCACCTCCGTCTTTCCCACCAGATTTTTACTTTTTATCTGCACATCATCCCTCAGTCAGTTACAGAAGGTAGGAAAACTCTTTCATCTTTCATGGACAAGGTAAGGTAGCAGGAGCAAGGAAGTTTGGGGCTGAAGTAACTGTTGTCATAAACAAGCTTTCATTTTTTTCAAAGGGAAAACCTATCAACAACGTTGGATAAACAAAAACCTGTCACCATCTCAAAAATCAAAGTGCCGGAAAAGTTTCTGGAGATCATCTAGTCTGTCCTCAAGCTGGATTACTTATATCTAAAGCAGTATGTATTGTATGGCTAATTCAAACTACCTATAATAAGTAATCATTTCACCCAACTCAGAATTTAGTTATACAGTGTAAGTGACACTGAGAGGAAGGCAGGAAAACCCCAACAGAAATAGAGGCTTTATATTCTAACTAACTCTGGGACAGGATTAATGCTTACATTTCTCAAGGCTGAATGAAAGAGCTGATAGAGGTGAGAGGTATTTTTCATTCCAAAATAGCCCCCAACTTTTTTTTTCCTCCAGTGCTGCTCCTTTTTTCTCTAACATACTCCTTGAAAAATAGAACTTGCCTTTCTGAGGTAATCAAGAGATGCAGTCTGACCACTAAGGACACTTCTGGAACTCCAACTTCCTCTCAGGTTTTATCTGGAGTGGGAGGAGCAGCTTGGGACGGTGGTAAGGAAGACAACCAGGGGCAGCTATTTGGGTATAAAAAAATTAAAAATTCTGTTAAAATACAGAAGTCTATGCACAAAACTTGCTTTATTTTTGTAGAAATGAAAATCCTCAAAGAAAACCAGAAAATCTGTTTACTCTAGACTGACCCCAAATTCCTTCTTTTCTTTTTGATTTACAAGAAACAACCTACTATATATAGAATGCAATAGTTTTGGGAAAATATACAGACCTCTCATAAAGCTGGTAAGGAAAGAGACAGAAAGAGAGAGGCAGAAGGAAGAGGATTTTCCATCCTCACAATATTTTCCCTCATTTTTCCCCATCCCAGTCAAAAACTCTACAGCCAGCGAAGTTACCTGGATTTAGATCAGCTCGAGTACTGCCACATGCAACCATGTAAGAGGCTCAATTCACACTAGCTTAGAGATACACATTAAGCCACCATAGCTTTCCTCAGTAGTGTACAGCTATCACAGCGTTCATTGCGACACAAACAGAAAGCTGAACTGGCTTTGGGGAAGAATTCAATGAGCAGAAACATTCCTACACAGATGGGGTCCTGCAGATGAACCCAATTTTGTCAGCACCATGAAAGAGGCATTTCTCATAGCCGCTAAAGAAGATGGATCCCTCCCCATTTTGAGTTACAGAAGAACCAGCTGTTGAAACTCAACCTGTGCCAGTCCAGCCTGTCTACTCAACACTCGCTGCAGAAGGGCATACACAGTGAAATACAGAGAAGGAAAACAGAGGTTCTACACAGGCCATCCTTTGAGGAACAGAGGGTTAGATAAAGACTTTTGTATGTCTCTAGGCCACAAAGCAAGTCAGAATTTGTGTCTGATCCTTTACTTATCACTATTGTCATACAGATCATTATGTTCTTTGAGAGATTTTGCTGTTCATGCATCCCCAGACTAAACCAAATCCTCAACAAATGGCACTTGTTATCCGAGGTCCAGACAGCATCTAAGCTTGGAAGAGAGCACAGCAAATGCAAACAGGCTTGTGTGCATTTGCTTTCCCAAGACTGCCGGTACCTCTCACCAGGATCAGCAGGGTCCTTCATTTGCGGCAAGTACTGTTTGTGGAAATCCACACAGAGCTCTGGGTTCTGAGCAGCCTCTCCCCCACCTCATCCTTTGGGCTCTGGCCACTAATTCCAGCATCTCCCCCAAGGTGTGCAGTGAACATCCCCACAGAGGCGACCCCATTCTCAGGTGATTCCGAGGAGCCAGCTGGAGCGACAGGATGACAGTCCAACCTTTCCCCTAGAAAGGTGACATCGAGTACTCTTCCCCAGTAAGACAACCCCAGATGGCTTTCCCTGGAGATGGTGTTCCTGAAGACACCATCTCACAGAACAGTGAATGACTTTGAACAGGGGGGTCCAGAGGCTTAGTTTGCATATGAATGCACTACTATAAAAAGCATAATTAGGTCTCCTGTATACACACATTGAATTAACTTTTCCCATTGCCAGGAAGCTCAGTCTAAAAGCTCCTAAAAACCAAACAGGATTTACTTCATCTTTTTGCTTAGCTTGTCTTTGAAGCTACAAACTAGCCGAGCTACTTTACAAGTATTTGCAGAAACAATGCATTGCTTGCTGTAACTGAGCACTTCAAAGTTCATTTAAAATTAGTCTGGGTTTTTGCAAAACTATGCATAGTACCAGTACCAGAGCTTCCTTTCTTTTTCCCTCATGTGTCTCTTCTCTCAGAAATGCTGGGATATTTTTAAAGTTTACTTCTAAAATATACAAACCATTTTGTAAGCCAAAACCAATGTATTTTCCTCTCCCCACCCCCAATGAATTTAGCCTCTATCAGATAAAGAAGGCTCTCTGAAAAGAGTCCTATCTTCTAGCCTGAGCAATTAATCATCTTAGTAACAGCAGACTGTGGAAAAAGTTGAAGAATGCACTTTATAGAAGTGAATCCTATATTTCATTTTTACTCATTTTTTCTTCAGAAAACAAAGAAAAAAGCTAAAAAAACCAAAAAACAAACTGATGAACTCTGAAACAATGCATCTTCGAAGCTTTTCCCAACTGGCAAAACATACTGGATGATCAATAAATGTGTTCTGTAAGTAGAAGGATGAACTGCTAATGGCAAGTCACAGTTTGTGCACCGATTTATTAAAAAGCCACATTGAGTAAGGACATATTTTTGACCCAATACACTTGCATAAAGATATCACTATGGCTTGAATTGATACTGAATACTGAAAAGCATTTTTTTAAAAATAAAAATAATCAAGAACTCCAACTAGCAACCAAAAAAACCCTCACCCTACGATATTACAGTTGCATTATGCAAGCTAAGTGAAATAAGCTGTTTGCTAAAAGGCTATTCAGAGAAGACCATCGTCAGTACTTAATAGCTGACATGGACCATTGAGTAGGCAAAGCATCTATGTTCTGCAGGGCGAAAACTGCTTACCTGGGACAGATCTATTAGGCTGTGCGGCTTCACTGATAGGAACAGAATTATAGACATGACAGGACCACCGAGGATATGAGATCATAAAGGAATGAGACTAAAAGATTACTGTAGTAACTGATGGACTGTTAAGGCAAGTCTATTATTTTTTCCACTCCTGATTTCTTAGCATTGTCATTCCACTGCTAATTACCTAATTAAAGGAGCTGTGTGGTATTAACAGCACATCTGCTTCTTGTGGAGAGCTGAGAAGACTGGAGATTAATAACGTATGGTTTCTTGCCACGTTTGGAACAATGACAGAAGCAACATTGGCAAAAGAAATAACATGCTTCTTGTTAAAAACTCCCTAAATTCTCCATCAAGAACAACATAAGAACATCAAGTTCATAACCTGCTAACAAACAGAGCACCTGCAAGTTACCCCCAGCCTGAGAACACCAAGCAAACACCATGTATAGTGAAACACAAAGTTTACAATCACAGTTTAAGATGAGAGGAGCTAACACTTCATGGGGAAACAAGCATTTCATCTGTCATTTTAGGTATTGCATACCATGATTCACAGTGTCAGCATATAGATGTAAGCTTTTAAACAGCAGCTTGCAAACAACTGTCAGGAAAGTCTTGGGGTGGCTCGATTTGCTGATAGGCTTGGGGTGCAGGCAGCACTCTCAATGGACAGCAGAGGCTAAGAATCCTGGAAGTAAGATTAATTCAGAAACATAATATAGCAGCAGAACTTGGTGCACTGCTTGAACTTTAAACACAACTTTTATTAACTGGAGAGTTATGTAAGGCAATGCCATGCAGAGGAAGCATGAAAAGCTTTCTGTTTTGAACCTCTTCTCTCTAGCAGTGTGAGTGGGTCAAAAAGCAGGATGACTCTTTTAAAATAGCTCCACTTTCTAAAAAATAAAACATGAAAAAAATTTACAAGTACTTTATTCCTACCCACTTTGTGCTAAAATGATCAATATCAGCTTATTCCTGAACCTTGGCCTAATTCACCATATTGTCCTAGTGATAGTGAGTGGCTCAATTTTTAGATGTTTAATTATCAGCATCTTAAAAGAATAGATCTCCTTTTGAAAGGCAAAGAAGTAATCCAGCATTTCTAGAGAGCAAAGAGTGTAATACAGATGCCTCACTTGGTGCATAAAATTGACACATGCAACTGTTCTAATTGCTTTTGAAAATACTGGCCTTAGTGTTGAGCAAAATAAGCAACCCATCAGGACAGTTGCACATGTTCTTCTACCCAAACTTACAAAAATTACCCTCATTTTACCTCCTAATATTCCCTTGTATTCCCAATTTCTTCTCTTGCCTTGTCTGCAGCCCTTCCAAAACACATAGTCAACACTACCCACAGAGTTATTCAAACAAACAAACCCACAGTAGTGGAACGGCTATTGATCCCATCTTTATAATTTTTAGATCATGCTCAAGAACCAAAAAATCGTTTTTACTTTGATTGCTCCATGGCCAATAGCATGCTTCACAGGCTAAAGGACTGATGCAGGTCATCATAAAACATTTCCTTGAATTTCTTAAATACTGTGAAATTTTTCATTGTGTTATCACCGTTATCAGTCATTAATTTGAGTACATATCCATTTGAATAAATGGTCAATACATACCTGAGAACTATACTTTCAGTTTTATATGGACTCAGGAGGTATACATTCTACCTTTACTTCTCCCAACTTAAACGTTAAAGAAAAATCTTCCAACAACTTCAGTTTAATGATGTTCAACATTACCATCAGTAACAAGCTCAAATTCTGGAATACTGACAAAGTTTTAGCTCTTCATAGTGCCCCCTACTATTTTTGAAATATATTGCAGAAACTGATCCTTCACACCAAATGTTTCCAAGCATAGCCTCTAGAAGCTGCATTAAAAATCTGTAGCTTATCAATTTAGCCATGCCAAAGAATGTGTTTACAGCAATTTTTCACAGTACCTCCAAGGAACATAGCATTTCTCAGAAAACATTCAAACTAACCATACTCTGTTAGTCCTTAAAGTATGGGAACCTCCAATTTAAAAGACAACCAAGTTGCAGCATGCTGCTGTCTCAAAAAGGTCCAGCTGCAGGTGACCTTAGAAATCTCCAAAATGTTTTGCCCAAGCATGAAAGACTAGATTTGTCATAGTATTAGTCTGCACTATGAAGGGTAGACAAGATTTAACCTAACAGCATATTCAACCATTGAGCAGAATAACTTTAAACTTGCTTCTAAACTCATCATTTTGAGTACTATAGCAGTTATAGTTTCCTATAAATTCTATAGTAGATATTACCAGGTTGCAACATTTACTGTAACAGAAAAAAATATTAAATCAAACCAACCAGTTAATTTGTCTCACGAGCCAAAGACCTTGTTAGAAGTCACCATGCTGAACTCTCCAAGGTATATTTTTACTAACTGCACCATCTACTGGCAGAATCTTACAACTGTTTTCAGTCGATTCCCCCTACACACAAATTTTGATACTTCAGTGGTTCTCAATCACCTAACAACCCTTGAAAGATCACAGGCAATTTCTGTGAAGTTCATAAAAGGCAATAAGAAAAGCAAATCCATTTTCAGACTTTAATTAGCTATTAGTGTGCCTTCACCTCAACTGGAAAAGGGTACCTAAATCAAAGAAAACTGAAATCACTGTCTTAGTTCAACTATTAAAACAGTAGTCCTTCCTGCGCCTAGCCCCTCCCCCCCAAAAGAAAACTAACAAAAAAGATCCATAAGACACCTAAATATTTCCACAGATCTCGTTAGTGTAATATCCTGGGTGGACGCACGACATAGGCCAAAAAACAAAGCAGGACCACAGTAACTAAACTTTGAAGAAGAACTGCAGGAGAAAACAAATCTAGATGGTGTGCATGGTAACTGGGTCAGCCAAGGAAAATGTTACCATTCTTATTTTTACTTTTTCAAGCATTTAAAGCTTACAACTCATACTCATAACACAACAGGCAAAGTGAAAACAAGCAAATAGTCATCTCTGTACCATCTAGCCTATAAACATCAACCAGTACATTACCTCAGTAACACCAGTGACTGATTACTGGAGCATCATAGCAGTAACAGGTCACTGGTAGGCTTTCCCCAGACAAAACACTATTTATTTCCCAGTACTTTGCAGTTTTTAAAAAAGTTTCATAATGCAGACTAGATCTGTCAAACTGTATAGCAACAGGAACAGCAAAAAAATATAGAGTTCACCTTCAGAAACAGTCACTGAACACAGTAAGCTTCTCCTTTCATTTTTGTCAGGTCATTTATACCCACTTCTGTCCTTGGCTATCTTTTACTGGGCTCAAAGTCTTCGCCTACTCTTGCCTCCAGTGCCCCTGCCATTCTTCACTGGAAAGAAAGAAATCAAACCACAGGACCAGTTCTCTGCCTGCTTCTCTCTGACACACCATAAGATGTCATCACTTATACTTGGAAAGGACATTTGTCCAAAAGGGACACCTTTGGAAACATAAGGTGAAACTACTCAACATAAAAAGCCTCAGTGTACAATTTAAGATGCATTATTAGAAATCAATCATGCATCTCTTGCACATATCTAAGAGTTTGTTTTCCAACTTCAAGAGAGCAAAAGACATGGTTCAACTGGATAGTGTAATGAGAAATTTTTTTTTTTTTTGGTGTTAGAATAAACATAAGGATTTGGTGATTCAGTGAAACACAGGTCATACTCACCATCTTTGGTAGTCTTTACTAACTCCCTAACTAGAAGCACCTTTGGACAGTATAAATTAACACAAAATGGCTCTATCAAGCACATAAAGCCACTTTCTTGTATCTAAAGTGAGAGACCTAGAAACACTTCCAAGCTTCCAGTAGAGATCCACACCGTAACTGCATGAGTCTGTAACAGAAAAAGACCTGGGGGGATTCACTGCTCCCTCGTCTTTGAGCCTCATTTTCTTATGACAGGAAGCAGGGATAAGAGCTACCACATGTTCTGGCCAAGCCCTTGATCTGGAGGAGTCTGGGTCAGGGATGGCAGAGCACACGGCAGGACAAGGGCGTTGGGCAGTTGCATTGTAGCATGAGGGTGCGCAGGGGGGAGGACGGAGAGCACAGTCACGCCACCCAGAAAGATGACCCAGCTATTTGCTGACACACAAGAAATGCTGGCTACTGAAGGTTAGTGTGCTGCATCGCATCCTTGCTAGGTACCTAGAGCAAGCTCTGTGAATACTTTCTTCACTCCCTCACAAAGCATCCATACCAACAGCTGATCACAGGAACCATAACTTTACTCATATTAAAGGGCCAAAACATAACCATCACATGCAGATGTAAAGAGAAGCTAGTCCAGGTCATCCGTAAGAGTTCAAATTAAAAAATTGTTGCATCTTCCTCTGAAGTTTTGGATGTTGATCTAAGCAAAATACAAGGTTAGATAAATTACTGGCCCTATTCGGAAAGGCAACATCTCTATTCCTCAAGATCTACATTACCAATGGACTGTTTTTACCTCTGAACAAGGGACTAAATAGCCTTCCTACACACACCAATTGCCACTAAATTGCCATGAGATCTACTCTAACCCACACAAGAATCTATTTGTACCCTCATTGCAGTTTTGGCAGTACATCAATTACTTTGACAACCCTCATAACTGTAAGAATACGTATAAACCTTGATCCAAAGATGAAATACTGCTTTCATTAGCTTAAAATAGCATTAGATAAGCAAACCTGCCAGCTATATTAGAACACTTTGCTGTTCTATTATGTTCTAGGGAAACCATCTCCTCCCTTTTACCTCTGTCTTTCTGGTAGTTCGCAGCAATACACCAGGGAACACAGAGCTCAAAACCTGCAGTGGACTCCTGTGTCAGCCATGCTATTTACTCCAAATGGCTTTTATTCAAATTAAGCAGCTTGCAGACATTCACTGTCCATTTGTTAGGTGAAGGTAAAGTGGTGATCTTTTGTTCTGCACAGTTTTAAAAGGCAGATAATTGCAGACAGGTAATCATGGGTATAGCCTGTAGTCTAACACCACTCCAGAAGAACACCCTGCTGACCTGTAAAGAGACAGGAATCAGTGTCAGAAAGATGCTGCCTTATGAATTTAAAAGGCTCCAGGGGAGAAGGAAAGGAGGCACTACATACCTCTTCATTTTTACTTCTTTCTGTTAGAGGTTATTTCTGATGCTCCTCTGGTTTGAAAGATTCAGTGACTGAATAAATCAATTGTTTGTGCTACGTGTCCTTGCCCCTCCTATCTGTCCAGCTCAGTAATTTGTCCCGCTGCAAAATGTAATGCTGTCTTAAGGATTCTCGAAATATTATACATGACCAACTACACATCCACTAGATGACTCCAGGTGCCCCAACAGTGCAGCTCAGAATTTGGCTTCGTAGCTTCTGCCCACTGCCACCTTTCCCAAACATTCCAAAGATATCTGTAGTAGGATCAAAGAGGCTGCTGTACCCTGGTCACAGCCTTGCAGCTCCTACTACCCTGAAAAGGCTCTCCTTGTTGTAAGGAGTAGCAAACCTTCAGAGCAGACATTCAACTCTTCAACACAGTTGATTTGGGAAACAAAGGCTGAAGTATGAGTCGTCTTCAGTTGTCAGTTCTACATCTGCACCACCAACAACTGGTCTCTGTCTTTTGCCTGGGATCCTTAGTTGCCTACCTGCCTCTCCAGCCTTTTACACTGCCAGAGCTCTTCCCCCCTACAAAGCACACCTACGTGAAGTACATCAAAGCTAACCGGAATGTGAAAAAATCAGATGGTCAACCAGAAGTCGAGGATTATAGAAAGTGGAAATTTTCTCTCTCTGACATATCCAAACAGTCTAATTTGGAAGGCAGGTGAATCTAGTACCTGCAAAATGGCATTAAAAAAAATACTTAATGTCCTTGCTTTTCAAGGAATTGTACAGGTTTTTGAAAACAAACAAATACTAATTTAAAAGGCTTTTATCCCTCTTTCTATTGATATTACACCTTACATACTGTAAAAAAGTTAATTATATTACTGATATTGCAGTAAGATTGTTGAAGAAAATATACCTCCCAGCAAACACTGTGCAGCAAGTAAATAATCAAAGATTATTTAAGAATAAAAAATGAAAGAGGAAATGGGAGAAGAGAAGAAAAAAAAATATTTATGGCAAATCCTGTGATGCAGGAGTATTTCATTATACCGTTAAAATAAAATAGCATTTTCACCAATGCGATTATGCCACAGAGTAGGAATGATTTCACTAGAAATTCACAGGCTTGGCTTGCTAGGCTTGAGCAGGCAGAAAGAACTTTTATCTCAACGGTCCCTGACACAATATTGCTACACGAAGATAACACCTTCTAACTTTTTTAATTAGTTCCACATGCAACTCAGTACACATTTGGAAATTAGGAACTGGAAGAATGTATTTTTCCCCTAAAGTCTTGAAAGAAGAAAATATCATTTTGGAAAGTTCATCTCCAAGTACAAGAGACATTAACCTCTGCATGCTTTCACCTAACCTCCACTAATCTCAGGAAGCAGATACTCAATCTTCTTCCACACACACACACACACAAAAAAAAAAAAAAAAAAAAAAAAAATCAAGAAATACAGAAAATTACAGAAAAGAAAAAAATAGTAGGCCTATCTAGACTTAAGTTACACTAAAACATTAGCAGCCACTCGTTATTTCCTATAGATGAGTACAGCATGATGAGCCTTTTGCCGGTTTCTCTGTCATTATTGTTTCATTAGGATGCAACATTCATCCTGGATGCATTCCTATTCCCTCTTGCCTAAAAGGGCTTAGAAAGCTCTCGTTGGCTCAGCAACACAGAGGAAGGACTGAACAAAGGTGTCAGAGAGCAGGGGGCTGCTCCGCAAGGGAAGGCAGGCTGTGGCCACAGCCCAGGCAGGGCATAGCCCCACCAAACAGGGGACAGCCCCAGAGAACCTGAGCAGAGCCAGGGTGGGGACAGTGCCACGGGCTGGGGACCATCACACAAGGTCAGGTAGGGTCAGGTCTGGGGTCAGGGTCAGTCTGAGATGTTCAGACAGCAAGTCAGGACTGCTGGAGACAGGGCTGCCTGTCTGGCCTGAGCTCTGACCAGAGCTCCTTGCCATGGATGGAGGTCCCAGGTGAGGCTGGTCAGGGCAATTAAGGCTCTCAACCAATTAAGGCTCCCAGTGCACTCTGGGCTATGATAATAGGCACTCATTGCAAAAGCTTATGGCTTTTGTTGGTTTGTTTCCTGAGATTCTACTTTGCGTTTCTCTGTACAAGTGCTTTAGTTAGCCTTGTCTCTTTACTCTGAGATGTACGGGGTAGCTATTACTTACTCCAAATTGTTTTCCATTTTCCTGCAAGAAAGGAACGCCCCTCACAGGACTATCCGCTTGCCTCTCCTGGAACAAATAGCTTGTGCTCTTCACAGGAAGATGTAGAAAAATAACGACACCTTACTTCAACCCCAACTGCAGGACTTTGTTTTATTCCTTAGCTGCAGTCATTGCCTTATTTCTGATCAAAATATTCAAGCCATAACAATTAGTGATGGTTCTTTGTGATTAGTCACCAGTTTCTTCTCTACCCTGTGATCTCACTGACACCTTCTGCTCTGACCAAACTGCAAAGCTATAGGAGAGCAGCCAGATAGCTATTTTAGCTGGGATAGCTGCCCTCCCATATTCCAGAAAGACAGCCCCAAAACTGCCTTGACCCTAACCAACATCCACAGTACAGGAAGAGCACAAGTAATGTAAGTTTTTTCTTAAAATTTACATTTATACATAGAGCAAGAAATATTGTATGCTCCAGAATACCAAACACCAAATTGTATTTAAATAAAGCCATAGATATTGAATACAGAAACACAAAGGATAAATAAGAGACACTTGAAACAAAAACACATCTTCCAGCTAGTTAAAAATACCTTTACATTAGCCAGTTTTATTGTTTTTCTGAAAATACCTCATCTATCTGTCATAATGGCAGTATCAAAAAGTACTTTGTGAAGGCAAAGTGATGTACTTCTATTCTATTAGGCACAACTATTTTCCCTTTGTTAAAGTGGAATTTATAGGTGATGAAGGTGAGCAGAGGTGTTTGCAGCTGCCTCAGATACTTCCCAGCTCAGCTGGGGAGTTTCTAAATGAGATAACACAATAGGCAAGTACCATGCAATCACACAAACTCATGGATGCATATGCATATGCTCTGTATACAATGCCAGCGCAGTCTGGCAAATACAGCAAAATATTTTAAACATATCAGGAGGGGCAATAAAGGAGTTCTTTGGGTTTTGAATTGATATTTGAGTTCCTGATGTCTAAAAAAAATTAATAAAAGCCTGTTTACACAACACCTACCCAACATTCACCTCATTGACCAAGTGGGGGACCAAGTGGTATAAGGATCTAAAAGCAAAAGTTAGCTGCAAATTCAAGGGCATAAAGAGCAACTTCTTCACCTACACATGATTTAAACTTGCTGAATTCAAACCCACAACCATCATTTAGACCAAGCAACTTCTAACAAATATCTGGAAACAAGACTGCCCAGAATTGTTATTTCACAATTCTAGAAAGCATTTTAAGAATCCTTATTTCATGGTGTGAAATAATTACTTGGTGCATGTCAAAATGAGCTGATGTTCAGGGAGATTAACCCAGCCCTGCCAACTGTATGAATCACACACTGCTTTGTCTTATTCAGCATCTATGCCTTATTTTGAGCACAACTCTAACTGTAACAGACATGTAAATCTGGAATAAATCCAGTAAAGTTAATGAACACAATTCAGATTTTTACCAGTGTGAGAGTAGTTTGGGCCTTCAGTAGACAAATAGACCACAGGCTGTGAAACGAGCATACTGAGAATGAGAAAGTCCATTTGTTTAAGGACAAGGATGAAAATAAACATGAACAGCTGCCTCCATCACCCGCCAGTCCATCTAAAAGAGGCAAGGTTCCAATGGGAAAGAGATGCACAAATATATTACAGAGTATATGAAAGCACTAAAGGCTGCAGAGACAGATTTACTTCAGATGTTTCCTGAACTGTAGGGTCTACTTTGCCAAACTGGAGCCTGTTGGCAAAATAAAATCCTTAACTTCGTAGTTATTTGAGTGAGTTCTTAAGTTTTGAAAACTTCCTCCTTGGCTCTCTTTCCTCTCCCTACTTAAGTAAATCAAAATAAATTAACTGAAATGAGGCATACCAAGTTGGGAGGGGGAGGGGAATTCTACTGGATTGTCATTTGCGTTCAGCTCTAATTTTCTTTTGATCCATTTATATATTTATGTGTGTGTATTATCCCATATAGGTATAAGGAACAGTTTTTGGTAAGCACTTCAGAGAAGACTCAATGTTATTTAGCACATACCACCCACAGAAATCCTGATACCCAGCTAGAGATCCTAAACAAGTCGATCGTATAATTATAAAAATAATATTTCTATACAAGAAGTTTTCAAAATCAGCAATCTAATGTAACATTGTTCCTATCATATTCAGAGCTGTCCGTGTATTTCTACCATCCTCTTCAGTTAGGGAAACACACTAGCAGAAAAGCACTTTCCAGTGGGACTATTATAGTAACAGCTGCTTCAATTTTCAGTTTGTACAGAAATTTCGAACAGCCATAGCTGATACATGTTTTCAGTGATAACCAGTGAAAAGCCTTGAGCTCAAAAATCTCTAAGGAAAAGATCTCCTGTGCCCTGTTAAGTGATTTTACAGCAGAAACAGAATTACATGAAGTGCAAGCATTGACACTTCTAACATGTCATCTTATGTCCTCATCCTCCCATCCCTAAGCCTGCTTGCCCTCTGCCATCTTAGCCTATTTTAAATCCAGAGGAATAAAGCAGTAACTCACTTCAGTTATGCTCCACAAATGTTGTAACACAAGTGATCCATATCCAGCCTGTAAAACCAGACTGGAACAGCAGTTAGCAGTAATTTTAACAGTCTCTCAAAAATTCACATTACAGGCTGAGAAGCTTATTTAGCACAGTGGCTTTCCTTTGAGGTTGAAGTATTCTGTCTGCAGGAAGTAACTGTCCTGTCTGGGCATCTCAGCAACTTAAAATACCCTGAATCTGTGTCTGTACATGGAAACTAAAAAAAGAAAATTTCTGGGAACTTGCTACTACTTGTGCACCACTAGTCAAGTATCAAGCCTTTGTAAAAACAGTCCACAACTCTATTCGCAGTAAAGTAGTGCTGAAACTCGATACAGTTTTGAGAGGCAGATGTCCTACTAACCAGCATCCATCATAGGTGGCAGCACAAACTGCTATCATCGGCCGCCAGTATAGCAGTCAGTGTGCTCTTGGAGTGGCCCCAGGATGTTCATGCCAGGACCCAAATCAGAACTGCAGCAGTCTATCGCAGGAGCTCTGATTGTGGATTGTGTTTTGGAGCAATCTCACTTTCCTGCAGATATCTTTTCATATCATGTCAGAGAAAGGAAGAAGAATATGATGCAGCAGTGGATGCATGAACTCTTCTACAGCAGGAGAAAAAGCAGATGGGGAGCGGCTTTCCTGATAACAGTAAACCTGCTTTGGTAAGGATCGCACAGGACATGCCGTTTGGTCACTATGCCATAGGTGGCTGTCCTCTCCCAGCTAATCCTGGGACACTATACATCAAGCAACACAAATTTTCCTGAGAATTGGGAAGATGAGAAGTAGCAAAGCAAGCACAGGGGCATGCTGCAGTAACTAAGCATGGTGAGCAATATCCTTTCCTCTTTACTCATTGAATCATTAGTTCAGATATCTTCAGTATGCATTAGCAATGCCCAAGGAGCAGAAGCAGAGTATAAGCAACACACAAAGCTCTTCATTGCTAAAAGTTGAAAAATTTCAAATCTGTTATTTGAAATACCAGTGATCTTAGGGTAATGCAGCTCACTGAATTAATTGCTAGACATCTGAATGTTTCAGAAGCTATTAAGAAGGCAAGAGACTCTCCCACTAACTCAATAAACTTTGGAATAAGTCCCAAAATCATTAATATTTAGGAAATTTACCTATGCTCAGTCATTCCTATCCAATTACTCAGAATTCAGAAGCTGCATCAAGAAAAAAAATATCTCCAGCAGCAAAACTCAATGCATGGTTCTGCAGTGCATGCTATACTTGTTTAGTTTGCTGGGTAACAAGTGCAGCAGCTTGGTTCATTCAATACAGCAAGTTCTCTAAGACAGTGATGCTCAATGGAGGTTTTTCAGTAAAAACCGGGAGTTCCTTCAAAAACAAATGCGACAGACATTAACGCCTCCCACCAAGAAAGCATTAAGGTTTTGCAGTCAAGGAAAAATGTCTGCATAAGGAAAGATTAATTTTATATACTTGCAGTGTCTTCTGCAGTTATTGTAGATTTGAAACATTGATACCCTGTTGGAAGCAATTTGACAAGTCATGAGAAGGTGAAAAAGGAGCCATAAGCCAAGCACTGTAATCTGTTGACAAAACAGATAACAGCTTCTCTGCTGGATAATAGTAAACTTACCAGCACATTAGCAGATCATCTTTCATCCAAAGGATCTTCAGTCAGCCACAGGCAAACTATAACCCACACCTCTGTATCAAACTATACACACAAATTATGCATCTCTACACCATGTACATAGGCACACACACTCCCTTTCATTAAAGTACAACTGCTGAAACAGTCATCAGTATAGCAAGTGCTTAATGGCACACTCTTTTCTTGCATATTGAATCCACAGACTTTCTTCAACAGCTGCCAGATTCACCCCACGTTCACTCAGCAGGATGTCAACCTTGCTGTTTAAATGCTTTTGAGTCAGTCAGAAAAGAATTTGTCCACTTACAGTTCTGCTCCAAAAATAGCACCATGCTTATTCCCAAGCATTTCAGCAAGAGATGGGCCAGGTATCTTCCAAATCTTAGCCAAGAAATTATCTGCATCAAGAAGCCCTACTAATTGGTATTTAACATATTCAATTCATTCCAGCTGCGGGGAGATACAGACCAAACCAAGAAGAGACGGTTCCACCAAGTAGCACCATTCTCTCTGACTCCAGGAGAGCCCTGGTATCTTAATAGCCACAGATGGCTATGGAAGTCAGCAAAGTAAGGCATGTACCTACTGTATTAGTTCAGCTCTAAAGGTCTAATTTAACCCTACCTGTCTAGAACATGACTACAATTCCAGTCTTCTCAGTTCTTTCTACTAAATTAGATACAGTTCCTTTCTTTCCCCATAGAAGTATCACAAATGCAGTGGTTTAACACTTCAAAAGTCTCCCACATGGCTTTGAACAAGTCAGACAAGGTCAAGTTTCAGAGCACTTAAACATTTTTATTCCCTAAATTATTTAATTCAGTCTTTAAAAGCTTGTGAGTATATCTAGATATTTGGCCAAGAACTTCTGACATTTGAAAACTGGACCTAACAGAGGAAACACTGAAAAGAAAGTCAGTGAATATTACAGTGAAAAAAACCAAAACATTTTCAAAACCAGATTACTACAAATCAACATTAATGGATGAAATAATCTACAAATGTTAATAAAACACTAAGCTCTCCCCTGAAGCAAGTCCACATCAAGAGGTGTGACTGCGTACTAAGGGGGAAGAACAAGATTTGCAAGGGATCTTACCATTCCAGGGCTGATAAAGTTTTCTGTTTTCTGTAATAGAAATAGATGGATTGGAAACATTTATCAAGTGTAGGACACCTAATCAAAGATCTGTTGTCAGACCTCTGCTCTCTGAGCAGTCAAAATAAACTAAAAGTAGCAACCAAAATGTTCTCCCGCACTCAGTTAATTCCAGTTATAGTGTTCTCTTTGTTTCATGACAGGCTAACACTGAATAAAACATTTTCCAAGAAAAATCTTAAGAAAGGACTAGCTGACAAAAACAAAGACCATCATTGTTGTAAATCAATACACAAAATTTATTGAAATCCAAGCTCAAGGTATGTGGAATAATTGCTGGAGGTAATTTAGGAATTAAATTGATATTAAAGGTACAGCATTGAAGAAATCTTCAGGGTGGAGTGTGGTGAATATGCAAGGAATCCACCCCACAGAAGTTCCCTAGGCAACCTTAGATATTGGCAACGCCAGGGGAGCTTGGTGCGCTGACTCTAAGAGAAACTACACGGAGGGTGGAGCGGAGTGAAGACACCGCGGCCAGGCTCTGTGATAAGACGGGAACTGGAAGGTACTATGGAACTGACAAGCTGCATATTTACCACCCTGAGCCGCATATTTACCACCCTGAGCCAATAGTCTGTCATTTTTTGACAAAATACTATCCTTTGGGTGAACTTTGCTCATTATAATCTCATTATAATACCAGAAAACACACCTCCATCCCAAAGCTACCCACCTCCTTCTTAGTCTATACCTTTAAAAGTAAAACGAGAAAATTTGTACACCAATTACAATAGAGGTATGTATGACTAGAGTCACTCAAGCTCCACCTGTAAGGACAAATAATATAAAAATGGCTTAAGAGAGGAAGGATGCCAGGGAAGATACCATCGCAGACCGCCTCTGACACCTGGGATCCGTCGACGGGCTGAGCCTCTCTTCCCCCCCACAGGGACGCCTTTGGGTAAGATTTGAACGCTGAGTTATACCGAGTGCTTCCCTGGGAAACTTAGAAATCTCTATAGAGTTGCTTTATAACTTAACGCGTTCGTAGCCAGGCTGTATTACTCATATTCTTGGTATTTACACATGCTTTGCAAGCAGTAATTTTATCACCGGCAATCCAAAAGTACTTGTGTATCTGTTGCTTCAATAAACTGCACTATTCACTAATCTAGCCGTGAGAGTTCTCATTGAACGCCACCAAATCCCTTAAGTGTGGCCATGCTAGTTCATGGAACACAACTAGACTGAAAGTGCATGGTGTTACGAGTGTATCCGTAATCGTGAGAGTTCAAAACATTGAACACGACCGGACTTGTAACAGAGAATTGGCCATTACTCAGAATCTAAGCCCAGCCGCCCCCAGCCCCTCTGATATCTGAGGACAAGCTGGAACGCAAGGGGGTTTATTTTCTGCCAAATTGCCTTGCCCTTTAGCACGACAAGGTGTACAGAAGTCTCAATCTATGCACCTATAAGGATTGGAAATAGACAACAGTAGATAAGGCATAAACTTAGGCACAAAAGCAGATAGTTTTACATTCAAATAAGCAAAACCACTGTAATTTAGTGAGATCAGATACAAAGCAACAAACAAGTAGATTTTTGAGCTTTAAAAAGAAAAATAATCATCAAACATGTTCTTGAAATACAAATAAAATACTCTCCTAAACAGCTGATTATTACTTGCTGGGCAAAAGTAAGAGGGTAATGCTAAGAAAGTCACTCTAACTATGCATGTACTTATGGTAGGGACTGGATGATGCAACATATGACAGTGTGTCCCACACCATGCAGTAGGTCAACAATGGGAAAATAACCATCTTGCTTCCTCTGTAACGTTCATTCATTATTACACATCAAAAACACATCTGACAAAAATCTCACTGAAGAGAATGGCTGATACCTTTATATATGTATATTCTAAATGAGAAACCTGAACTGTAGGGACAATCTCTAGTTGCATTTAAGAACAATTCCGTTGAAGTTAAGTGACAGGTTTTTCCTTTTTAAAGTAAAAATTAAATGGCAAATGTATTCAGCAAAACAGATTCTAGAGTCATACAATGAGTGACAGATGCAGCCCACATTCAGGAAACCCCAAGGTCAAAGACAGTGCACTATTTAACTGTTCTTCAAAGTAAATTTCATATTCATCCAACGTCCTCTAGCCAATTCATCAGCATGGCTAATATGAGGCATGCCTCTCCTGCTTGCCAGGAAATAAAAAGCACATGTATTCAATAGGTATGTCAGGTAGAATCACAGATATTCCAGGCAATAAAGGTTGTGGCATACCGGATCACCTAGTTTCTTGTAGGAGGCACATCAGTCTTCCAACTGAAAGACAGTGAAAACAAATTTTCCAGCACAAAAGCATAAAAACCAGCCCTCCCAACCTTTATACCTCTTTTTATTTTTAATCACACATCCACTTTCAGAAAACAACCTTGGTTTTGCTTTAGTGTTTTGAAATGAAGTTCAAGGTAAGGCAGTGCAGTATATCTTGGTCTGGTACAAGACTGAGCACAATGCGGCATTTACAGGTTTGTTGGAATTTAGCACTGCTCAGAGGAGCGTTTCACTTTAGCACCTACTATTGATTCTGAAAGACTGGTGGGACAGCATGGTCCTGCTCACCACTCAAGGCTACATACCTTGGAATTGCCAAATCTGTCTGAGACGGTATGACTTCTCCTTCTTCAGCCTGATTTCAAGTTACTTCTGTATGTAGAGAATGACAGTGGATGACTTTCGCCCAAAATGCCCACCATTGAACCTTGGGCGATTTGCTACACCACATTCTGAACTCCACCAGAACACTGGGACTAGAAATCAGAATTTTGATAGTAAAAGTATCTGTGATGGGTTGACCCTGGCTGGACACTAGGTGCCCACCAAAGCCACTCTATCACTCCCCTTCCTCAGCTAGACAGGGGAGGGAAGATATAACAAAAGGCTCATGGGTCCTTCCCACGGGCTACAGTTCTTCACAAACTGCTTCAGCATGGGTCCTTCCCACAGGGAGCAGTCCTTCAGGAACAGACTGCTCCAGCGTGGGTCCCCCATGGGGTCACAAGTCCTGCCAGCAAACGTGCTCCAGCGTGGGCTCCTCTCTCCACGGGTCCACAGGTCCTGCCAGGACCTTGCTTCAGCGTGGGCTTCCCATGGGATCAGTCTCCTTCAGGTATCCACCTGCTCCGTTGTGGGGTCCTCCATGGGCTGCAGGTGGATATCTGCTCCACCATGGACCTCCCTGGGCTGCAGGGGCACAGCCTGCCTCACCATGGTCTTCACCACGGGCTGTAGGGAAATCTCTGCTCTGGCGCCTGGAGCACTTCCTCCCCCTCCTTCTTCACTGACTTTGGTGTACGCAGAGCTGTTTCTCTCACATATTCTCACTCCTTTCTTCTCCGGCTGCTGTTGTGCAGTTGGTTTTCCCCCTTCTTAAACATATTGTCCCAGAGGCGCTACCACCATCACTGGTGTGCTTGGCCTTGGCCAGCAGTGGGTCTGTCTTGGAGCTGACTGGCGTCGGCTCTGTCAGACACAGGGGAAGCTTCTAGCAGCTTCTCACAGAAGCCACCCCTGTAGCCCCCCTGCTACCAAAACCTTGCCACACAAATTCAATACAGTGTCAACATGGCTTTCAATAGCTAACCAACCAAGCTCTTCGCAGGCCTTTCAGCTTTCTGATTTCAATGCCCTTCAAAGAGCAGAGGTAGTGAGGAAAGAACAATTTAATAAGAAGTCTCTCTCAGAGAAAGAAGCTGCATGAACCTTGGTCTCCAAGACTCATGCCAGCACTCCAGCCACCGAGGCATCCTTCCTCTCTGTGTTCCCCTCTGCTGAAAACTCTAGCCCTAAGAAGAAAGTCTTCCACTAGCAGTTAATTTACTTGCCTTAGATTATGTTATTTCAAAGTGTTATCTTCACACAAAGGAAGACATCGTGAAACCACTCATGGAAAAAAAAAAAAATACTTGTTTCTGCACTTCTGACTGAAACTCTGCCTCATTGGGATGCTGTCATAAAGGCATGCTATGATATAACACCAAAACCAATGCTGAATGTCACTTACTCCCTTGGCAATGACAACTGCAAGTGCAAAAAAGGCCAACTGTGTGTTGACATTTTGTGTCCAATTTATACATTTATACACCTCATTTGCTGGAATCACTATTTGTATTCTTTCAAAATGATACTGAAAAAGTTCTGTTTCATTTGGGGAAAATGGAATTAAAACAAAAATGAGTGCAGCTGACTTGAAAAAAAAAGATGGAAAAAGAGCTTATTCTCAGTGTCAAGATTATTTGTCTGCTTTTAAATTTCTTGGCTTATGACTTTCAGATAAGACTAAGTCAAAACTCATATCTACATTCCTTTCAAGTCATACAATTTATGGAAGCAAGTAGTTATTTAATATTGTGTTTACTACCATTGCTCATGAAAACTGATTAAAATACATTTGGTCTCATGGCAGTCCTTACAGTCAGGTTTTGTCCTACACTGGCACTGAAGAGATTTTGTAAACTTGCATGAGTGCTGAAATGCTGGCCTGGCCTGTGAGAAACTGAAGTTCAAACAGTGTCTCTTCACCAGAGGCAGGAATATCTACGCTAAAAACCTTTGACTGAAGCTAAGCAAGAGCTTGAGTCTGTATATCCCATGCCTTCCCAATATTACTTATTAATTCTAGTCAGATCAAGCCTAACTTCAAGGTCTCAGAGGTAAATATAATTTCTTAGCATCAATTTTACATAAACCCCCTTTAACAGGACTGTGTATAAAAGTAACAGTATATAAGCACACAGGCGTATGCTAGGCAGAGAAGGAAAATCCCAAAAGATAACACTAAATTTCATGAGCGGGGACCTAAACTGAGAATTAGAATATCAAATCCTGGTGCAAAAAAAAGAAATGCTGCTGAAAAGCCTTTCTGACAGCATAGCACTTAATTTCTGTCTAATCAGCAGCCACCAGTAACTGTGAAACCCCGTGTCCTTTCATCAGGCCCTAAATACAGTCAGCCCACAAAGCACAAAAAAATGTTTTGAACATGATTTTCTCAGGTGTCAGTTTGCTGAGGACAGTGATCACATAGCTCTGATAAATCACTGTAGTTCCAATTGCATGGTATTTTTCCAACTCGCAACACAGTGGTCTCTGGGGAATAGAAGCACTACCTAAAATTCAAGATGTAATGAAAATACTTGGTTGGAAACACAAATTGTATTTTAAATTATGTGTTTTGTTTTGTTTTTTTAAATAGAAGAAATCTACTTTGGAGGTGAAGTTTTGAAAAGGATAAACTGATACAGAAAGAAGAAAAATTTTATGCAAGCTTTCGATCATCCCTACAGTCAATTCAACCCTTTAATGCTTCCCCCCCACCAACTCCTACAGTCTCCTAAACCTGGTTTTCTGTGGTTTAGGAAACTGTGGTTTCCCACTGTAGGAGAACTATGACGATTTCTTCTAATGCAACGCTGATCTGTGCCATGAAGCAACTTAGTATGGAGTTGCAATAAAATCTATTAACTAGTTAAGAAACAGAATATCTTTATTTCCTCTAATCAGTGTATGTCTGCATTTGACAGACTATCAAATTTTGATTGAAGATGGACTATGCTGTTTGTTTTTTAATAAAGACACTGCATAACAAATGAACATTTTAAAGAAATCTCAAAGCAGTCTCTCTTTTACCAACACAGTTAAGAACATTAATATTTTCTTTTACCTTCAATGAAAACAATGAGGTTTACACCTCTGATGTTTTTAGCCATTTTAGCCATTCTTTATTTCTCCAAACATCTACAAACTATTATACTGAAAAGAAAAATACATTCAGGAGCTGTTCATATTGTCCACAGCTGAACTCATTGCCTTCAACACCATCTCCCCAGTTTCAAAAGAAAGAGATAACTGACAGAAATAAAAAGAATGAAGAACGAAAGAAATGGATGCACGTTGAGGAGGACTGCAAACCTTGCACTCTGATAAAGTGGCTTATTGAAAACTGAGAACACAGCTTAGAGCTAGCCACTGGCACATTAAATTGTTATTAGTCAAGCTGAACTTGGTAACAAGGAGAGAAGTAAGGTTTGTTTATTGTCCATCTCCAGTTGAACAGTAATAGAAGCATATGCATGAAAAAATAGCATATTTTTAATTGTATTTGCATCCTACTTATTATATCTTAGTGAAAGAAAGAACAAACATCTGAGAGCTAAATCCCAGCCCAAGGTAGGTTCTTCATAGCTGGTCATATGGAATTATCACCAATATCTCCCTCATTAAGTTCTAAACAACCAAGTGAAGACTTACTTAAAAGAAAAATCCCAAGCAGCTGAGAACCAAGTTAAAAGTCTATCTGAAGGAAGAGGAAAAGAAAAATCTGTTTATATTTCTCATTGCAGAGAAAGACTAGCAGATCAGCTGAACACAAGACCATGACAAGGGCCAACCCAATAGTGGGTTAGTAGTTAGTGATTACTTCCCTCTGTGCAGCACCTATAAACACTCCCCTGGAACAGTGTCCAGTTTGGGGCTTCTCACTGTAAGACAGACACTGACAAACTGGAGATGGTTCAGTGGAGAGACACTAACATGGTTGGGGACTGGAGCACAGGGCATACACAAGGAGAAGCTGAGGGAATTGGGTATCTTTAGCCTGAAGACAAGGCGGCTAATGGGACCAAATCACTGTCTTCTACCTCAAGGGTGGTTACAGAGAAGATGGAGCCACAATTTTCTCAGATGAGCACAGTGAAAGGACAAAAGCAACAGTCACTAGTTGCAACACTGGAAATTACTGCTAGATATAAAAGGGGAAAAAAGTTCACAGTGAACATGGATAAGCACTGGAACAGATTGCCTTGAGAGGTCTGGGGATCTACATTCTTGGAGCTATTTAAAATCAAACAGGACAAGGCCATAAGCACCCTGACTTAACTTTGAAGCTAGTTTGGCCCCTGTTTCAAGCAGGGCTAGGTGATCTTCATTGGTCCCTTCCAATCTTATCATTCTATAATTCAAGGATTTCCAGTCTTTATTTTTAAATATGGTTGCTCAATATTATACTCTAGATAAAGCTAGACAAGTTATTCTTTCCTGTTGTCAATGATAGGAATGACTCTACCCAGGTCAAGCATCCAGCAGGTATGAAGAAAATCAAGGTACTTCCCACCCAAGGATTCACATTCTGGTGTGCTCGTGAATAAGAGCAATGTAAACGATAGTGATAGCTGTCACACGAACGGGTGGAAGAAATGGAGCGATGTCTCATGCCAGGCAAAAATGCTTTATGTAAACAGATGTTGGAAAACATATCTAGTCATCATAACCTCAGCTTTGTAGCTGAATTAAAAAGGATCTTTATTTTTTTTTTAACTTCAGATTTGTTATCTCTAGCCAGACCGTGTCCTCCAATATCAGCCATGCATTAGTAGTACACATTTCCATCATGAGCTATCACACAGAATATGGAGAACAGCCTGCACCATCAACTCAGCCATTCTATAGGTTTCAGTTAACTGCATCTACCAAACCGTTTTAACAGGGAAAGTTCAACTTCCCCAGTGCCCCTTGATTTGTGTGACATAACTACAAACAGTAACTTTTGTCTGAAAGCCAATTAGAGAGTATGGTGGTTTTCTATTTTGGTAAAATAAGAATTTAATTATTTCAAGGGCCAAGAAAATGGAGGACATAGAAGAACTTGCGGGAACTGACTTTTGCAGCAAAGATCCTCCATACCTTCTAAATTCAGTCTATCTGTTCTACCCTGCCTGGTATGATACTAAATACTTCCTATCCCCAAAGACAGGTAGACTTCCTTTACATTATTTAGAAACAAAGAAGCCAAACTAAACTTACTGTCTAGTGACAGAGGTACTGTATCTTAAAAATAGCTACTGGGATACTGTGTCATCATCTAATTACAGCAATACTCAGGCAAGTGGAAACCATGCCCTGAGGGAATAACAAAATTGCCTGAAAAACTCATTTATCTAAGATAGTGAGAAATATATGTATTAATGGATTTAGTCATCAGGATTAAACATTAATCCAGTGTTTCAGTGGACTATTAAAAAAAACCCCTTGAGTCTGCATTTGCATCCAACTAACATTTATTCTATTCAACACAGTTCACACTTCCTCTTCACTTCTATGAAGAAAAAACACATTTACTGTTAGAAATTTATTTATGAAAATGTAACCCTCTCTCTTCCTGCCCCTAGGTCAATTTACTTCTTGTGAAAACCTACACCTTCCAATATATTTCTTGTCTTGCTAGAAGGTAATGCACACCTAGCAGTCATAGCAACCCCTCTTCTCCCCTAAGAACCTTTGGGGTTACTTCAAAGATTTCTTCCTGTCCTTCAGCTGTCTGAGGAAACGTTCTGACAGCACTCTACTTGAAGAAAAAACACTCACCAACCCTCTGTAGAAAGAAATGTCGTTATGTGGAAAGTAATGAACAAGCAGACCAGTTCTTCAGCCTCAAGATCAAGTGACCATTAAAAGGGAAGCCAGAGCTCCAGTCCATGTTCTCAAGATGTTATTGTTTTGATTATTACACACACACACACCCCCCCTACTCCCTGGCCCTCGCTGCATATCCAATGGCTAACCAAAAATCACAGAATCACTAAGGTTGGAAAAGACCTGTAAGGTCATCAAGTCCAACTATCAACCCAACACCACCATGCCCATTAAACCATGTCCCACAATGCCACGTCCACAAGTTCCTTGAACACCTCCAGTAATGGTGACTCAACCACCTCCCTGGGCAGCCTGTTCCAGTGTCTCACCACTCTCTCAGTAAAGAAATTTTTCCTAATATCCAGCCTGAACCTCCCCTGGTGCAACTTGAGGCCATTTCCTCTTGTCCTGTCACTCGTCACTTGGGAGAAGAGACCAACACCCACCTCTCTGCAACCCCCTTTCAGGTAGTTGTAGAGAGCGATGAGGTCTCCCCTCAGCCTCCTCTTCTCCAGGCTGAACAACCCCAGTTCCCTCAGCCGCTCCTCATCAGACTTGTGCTCCAGACCCCTCACCAGCTTCAATGCCCTTCTCTGGACACGCTCCAGCACCTCAATGTCCTCCTTGTAGTGAGGGGCCCAAAACTGAACACGGTATTCGAGGTGCGGCCTCACCAGCGCCGAGTACAGGGGCACGATCACCTCCCTACTCCTGCTGGCCACACTGTTTCTGATACAGGCCAGGATGCCCTTGGCCTTCTTGGCCACCTGGGCACACTGCTGGCTCATCTTCAGCCAGCTGTCTATCAACACCCCAGGTCCTTTTCTGCAGGGCAGCTTTCCAGCCACTCGTCCCCAAGCCTGTAGCGTTGCCTGGGGTTGTTGTGACCCAAGTGCAGGACCCGGCACTTGGCCTTGTTGAACCTCATACAATTGGCCTCGGCCCATCGATCCAGCCTGTCCAGACCTCTCTGCAGAGCCTTCCGACGCTCGAGCAGATCAACACTCCCGCCCAACTTGGTGTCGTCTGCAAACTTGCTGAGGGTGCACTCTATTCCCTCATCCAGATCATCAATAAATATATTAAACAAGACCGGCCCCAAAACTGAGCCCAAATCTTCAGCCTAGGGCAGATCCTGACATGAAGAGTTATAAAATGAAGGTAAACTTCCTAGAAATAACCGGAGTTCAAGTCAGAGAAAGTCAAGATGCAGAGAAAAGCAATAGGCCCAGAATGTTTTGGGTTCAGTACTAGAGGGGTGGCAAAAGAAAGGATTACCTTGTTCCTACTTAAGCATCAAACAGCTACGTAATTTGGATGCCTGATCCCTTTTTCATATATAGCTGCAGAACCAGTTATATTACAGACCAATCTGACCATTTTATAATAGGCAAAGACTTCTCAAGAGAAAGTTTATTGTAGTAAGACTGACGTTCCTCATCCAGTCAGGATTAAGAGAGTTCACCATTCAAGTTTACAATGTTTCTCCACAGATAAGAAAAAAAAGCCCCAAAAAATCAACTGCCAGAGCACTGAACAGAACCCTGCTTCCACACCCAGAGGCCTTCAGTCTTGGGAAGGCTCATCCAACAGAGTATCTCAGCAGGCTCCTGACAGACTCAGGAATTTATGTGTCAGTACTTCTACTACCAACTTCCGCTAGCCAAAGAGATAATAAACAATAAGCACCATATCATTCCCTAAGGCAGAAAGAAAATTAAATCAATACTTATTTCTGTGAAAGTGTCATCATTTTTATGGAGAATCAGCTGCTGGTGGCCATCAGGTGCTCACCACTGCTCTTCAGCAAACAGTTCATTATCCAGTAATAGAGCAGAGAACAGACAGAGGCATTCTTCCTAATGACTTCCAATCCCCATTTCCAAACAAACACACATAGACCAAATGCTGCACTTCCAGCTTTCTCTACAATTCATTAACGTTCATTCTCTTAATCAAGGCATTCTGCAATCAGACAACAAATTCTTAAATAGAGACCTTGCCCATCTTTCCTTAAAAGCCTTTACTTTTATCTCTGAGCAGAAGTCACAAGTGTCCTTTTTTTTTTTTTTTTTTTTTAAGATCTAGGAAGTCATTAGCTGCTATTCCCAATACTTCTTCCTTAACATCAAGGCAAGTGTTATTTCTTACACAATTGTATTATGGCTGCGTTCAGGCATACTCTTGCGTGTATTACAGAATCTTGTTTATTGTTATCACTTTTTCCACAGGCTTTTCCTGCCACATCAGTTTAAAAAAAAAAAAGAGAGGAACTGAAGTCATATCCTTTGCCACCAGATACCATGCAATACCAGCTTTACAGTCATAAGCAAAACTCATCCTATCTTCACAGGCAAACAACTGCAAAAGAATAGAGATCTAAGCCTTTACCTATCATAATTTGGTAACAAATATGTTAAGTGTACATAAAAGTAATTGTTAAAGGGTTGCATATCATGAAGTACAAAGGTATTTGGACGTTCTTCCTCATACAGGAGCCATTTTCAAATGACACCTCAACCACATCCTGAAATTTGGAATAGGAACTTCATAGAAGTGCTGATGAGAAAGGGCCAAGCACAACTTCATCAAATTCATGGCTTCAATTCAATACTTGTCACTAATGTAATTTTTTCTACCCATATGTCTTTTTATATTGGAAGAACTCTACTTTTCAGGTGCATAATATTGTGTGTCGCTTCCTTTGGATGCAATGCTTCAAATGTGATTTTGCCTATTTCACAGAATCTACTTTTCTTTTTCAAACATTTTCCTTTAACGTGGATTAAATGATGACTTAAATGAAAAAAGATGACTACAAAGGAGTACTACATCTATCCACATATCCTCACATTCAGAATCACCAAGTAATTGCAGTGATTATTCCAACCTTGTAATTCAATTTAGCAAGGACACTAACAGAAAAAACATCTTGACAAGTTATGCCTCTAGATAATTCGACATTTTGGATCAAATAGTGATTTGGTGTTCATTTATATCTTCTCTAGCCACAATACAGTAGACAGAACTACGTCAGTGTTAGTTCTTACAGCTTTTTTTCCACAACTGTTGACTGAACCAAGTGATGGTGGTAAAACAGCATAGTACTGACATCTTCTGGCACAGTTTTATTGAAGACCATGAACCACATAGTCTGACCAATTTAGTCAGTGGGCCAAACTGAGTTTTGCAGGCATTGATCAAATCTAGTCCAAAATATGTATGCCTTCAGCCTACCCCAGGAATGGACACAAACACAATGTAAATAGGCATTTACACATCATATCACACCATGGTTATCAAGCAGATTTCAAGCAGCCATATTGCAGAGTCTGTTTCCAGTGACACCATCTACAGAATGCCCTACATTTGATATTACATAATTTCCCAAGACAGACTTGCTAGTGCCTCCACATTAATGAACAACAAGATCTCAGAAGAAAATGTTCAAGGGATTTTTCCAGTTGGGGAAATAGTAGTACATATTCAATAGCTGTCACTTATTTTCTGCAGAGCTTCAATGCTTCTGTACATGATAACAAAAACACTTTTATGCTTAAAATTAATAACATGTACAGGTGTCTGTCTGGATTAAGCCAAAAGCATGGTTAGGCCAGTGACCCTGTTACATGGTTTAACACACACACACACAAAAATGACCAAGGCCTTTGGGAAAGGTGCAGGGTTCCAGAGTTACTGTCATTACAGACCTCATCACTTTCTTTTATTTTGCAAAAGATACACTAACATTAGTGATATTATTCAGTCAATGAATGTGATCATTTGACTCTTCACATTTAACATTCTACTAGCACATTCAATTGGCTAAGACAACTTTACTCCTGAAAAAAGATGGTGTTGGTGTCCAGTTCAGCATAAACCCATCATCTTCCTCTCTAGAGATGCTTCTACTTCAGTGACAAGCAATGAGTTTTTTATATCCTAGGCCACTGCTTTTGTGCTCTAGAATGATGCTCATGAGCTACTTGTAAAAGGCCCATAAAAGATAACCAAGAAAAATAATCTTATTTCTATTGGAATTTTATGTATAAACCCATAGAATAGAATTTTGAAATAAATGCAAGAACATTCCATTGCTCAAGCAGACAATAGGTGAAATGCTCTGCACACCACCTTGATCTAAGTTGGTATAACTCTAAAATGTATCGTTTCACTACTGAAGGAAGACATCTCCAGATGTGGAAGCCCACATTCACATTTGCATAATTGCCCATTTGTAACAGGGCCATGTTCTGCAACTCATACATGTTTTGAATACTTTCCCACAGCTGTAGCCTCATCAGAATCAAACATGACCTTCTAAATATGATCTAACTCTTCTAACATTATTCAGAAAAAACTCAATTTAAATCAGCAGAGCTGCCTGCAGACGAACGTGCTGCTGAGCTGAATAAAAGAAACATGTCTTTGCATATCTAATTGTTTATTACCTCATATCTTAGAATGAAAACAGGATAGAGGCTCATGTATGAATTATTCCTCCCAACAGGAAAAACAATGTTGTGATTCAAAAATGTTCGATTCAGTTTAAAAAAAACACCAAAAACACACACTTTTTTTTTTTCCTAAGAGCACTACGAACACAAGAAATGTGTAACTGCTTCACATTTATCCTCTGCATGTAGAAAGATGTAGGACTGATGGACTGAATGCCAAAAATTGAGCCACTGACTTCAAGTAATCTATAATTTCTTGTGGAATCTTTAAAATCATTAATTACTTAGGAGGCTTCCTCTTCTCTCCACCCTTTCATATTACAAATCGAGAAGAATAACACAGAGCTTAATCTCATAAATGATGACAAGTCAACAATCCTCAAGAATGACTGGTCAAAAGACAGCCCAAACCTCTTGTTCAGCTTACAGAATCACAGAACCACAGAATCACTAAGGTTGGAAAAGACCTGTAAGATCATCAAGTCCAACCATGCCCATTAAACCATGTCCCTCAGATGAAGTGGGCAGGAGAGAAGTTCTCACACTTCCCAGAAGTTAGGGAGGGAGAGAAAAAAAAAAAAAATAATAATCTCGAAGCACATCTGCAGATCTTGCAAAAGCATTTGCAATGCAAGGATTTACTGATGTTACATATTCTACCAAAGCTCATACTCCCACATATTCAGCCAATTCAGAAATTGAATGAAAACTGGGAAACTTGCTGGACAACAAAAAGAAAATACAGTTTGAATAGGGAATAAATTTCTATAAAAATGGTTAATAAAGGGTCAGATTTGAATGGAACAATTAAGTTAGTCTGCTCTTAGACTTCACATAAGCAAAATTGAAAGTTCATGTGAGACACAGGCAGCAAGCTCTCCCATGTAAAACAGGCACAACCCAACCTAGGTGCAATGTCAGTGAGTGTTGCCAAGGGAGCATTCACAAGTCTGTAAATTGTTTTTAGTCACTGCTAAATTAGTTTGTTGGAATTTTGGAACTATTTACCCACACGCATCCACCCCCCCAAGTTCACTGATGCAGCACAGATTTTGCAGGCTGAGCAGCCAAGATTCGGAGGAAGAGAAACAATGACCTGAAGATTTTCTTATTTTGTTAGCAAATGACACATTGATGGTGTGGAGGGGCTAAATATATCAATATCCTGAAGAGCAACGAAAACAACTAATCTGCCAATCTGATTAAAAGCATTCATTTTTGGTTTTGAAGCCTTGCAAAAGGCTATAACTTATACAGTAAGAAAACTGACAAAATATTACAATGTATTTGGTTCTTATAAGATAATGCTAAATAAAATTACTGCTCTCAAGATACATATAATGTCACAGCTCCTGTGCCAGGAAGTAGCTTGTTTCAGGGACTTAAACATCACTACCTGGCCAAGAAAGGCAAAGAGATATGTGAGGCTTCCCCAGTACATACCCTCCACCTTTAAAAAAAGGCAAGGTTGTTTCTACTTAAAAACATACAACGGTTTCAGATTCTATTTGCTCTATTCTATTTTATCCATATCTTTTCCCCCTCTCAGAAATCTCTAGCCAAACACAAACGTGAAGCAAGGAACTGCCTAGTCAACCAGTGTAGCCCAGGTGATAAAGCAGAGAGAAAAACCGTTTTCCTGTTATTTGCTATGGTTGCTCCCTGTCTCCCTACCTCAACACCGTTCCAAATAGACCCATATAATCCATGCCCTACCCCCTCAAAGAAAAATAAAGTACACCTCTTCTCCAAATATCCTTCCTGTACAACAAGAAAATAAACATTCTTGAAAACCTCCAAAAGTACTGGCGTGCAGGGCAAGACTATCTCTAAAACCATACAGAAATATCTAAAATTTTGGCACTTAAGAATTTGGTTTCACTGCATAGGAGTGGTCCGGCCAACAATTAAACTTCAAGGTCATCAGAATATTGGGTTATCTTCTTGGTGGCTCCTAATTCATAAACAAGCAGAATTACACAGGAACCTTTTAATCAAGAAGTGTATTATGTGGGATGGTGATGACGATTTCATCCACTACTGTACCTTTACTAAAGTGCAGGACTGGAAAAAAGCTATCTTCCTAGTTCTGTTATATCTTAAATAGATTGTAATTACTAATCGGAAAGATGTAGCTTTTATCATTTCTTTTTCTCAAAACTATTCTGAATAATCAGTAGATATTGTTGACTGTCAAATGCTCCTGAAGGCATAACTGAGGACAGGAAAAATGATCCTGATTAACTGCATGGTTGCATCTGTATCACCCAGACATCCAAAGCAGGCAATTCTGTCATGCAATGTGATAAGCAGCGTCTTGTAAAAGAAAAGAAAAGAAAAACGCCCACCCAAACAAAAACCAGAATATTAGCTAATTTGACACATGCTTTCATCCATCAGATGTGGAGACAGCCAGCTCAGAAGGAGTCAAGACTTGCAGTTCATTTGTCAATTCCTTTTGTAGTGTGAGAGACCATCACTAACATGCAACATCATTATAAAAGTATTTAGTATCGTCAGACAACAGTTTATTGATCTAAGAGTAAGTAAAATAAATAATAGTAGCAGATTAATTTCTAGTTCCATAGTTACCGTTGCCCCTTATTTTCCCTTTTGTTTTTCATCACGTATCTCTTCTCCCAGCTCTCATGAATTCTGTAAACTACTTCATTTAGAAAACACCACATCTAAGCCAGCTCTTTTCCCACCCCCAGCACCAAGGAAAAAGGAAAGGAACACAGTCACTCTATTAGCATCTGCCAACTTCCTCCAGGCTGATTCAGGTAGAACAGATTAAAAGCAAACCCTTGCACAAAGATTTCTCAGCAAGCAGTTCTTAAAGAACATGAATTAAAATGATTGCTTGGTGGATGGGATAGCAGTCACAAAACCACGAAACACAAACCTGAGACATCACCCAGTTATGAAATATTTATCACTGAAGTTACACATCACTGGAAATGGTCCTAGCTGTTAATCAGCCAGATTCTTGCACTTCAAAAGCAACTCACTGATCATCAAATGGCTTCTCACTGCCTGTCAGGCACACCCTAGAACATCCAGCACAGTAACAAGCCAGCTTGCTTTCTTTTGCAGAAGGGGTTAGGGACTTTAAAAAAGCAGGATTAGCAGAAACTTCTCCCTGGTCACTTCCCCTTCCCAGCCACTTTTTTTCCAAAATATCGTAACCAAAACAACCAATCAGCCATTTGACAGAATTTTCATTTTCATGCAAAGTTTTCAGTTTTTCAGTCATCCCTCACACCAAGTCACCTCTAATGTCACTTTTTTCATTCTCAAGTCAGCACATGGCTTCAATTAAAAATAATGACTCAACCTAAAATTGTTGCAATGCAAAAACATGGATTTAAAAAACAAATGGTTTCCAGCTGTGCTGAGATTGTTCAAACTTAAAAAAAAATAATTTTTTGTAAGAGCAGACCTTTCCAGACCACTCGACCCAGGGACTTCAGTGCTACCCTACCTATCACAAGAAAGCCTGAATGAACTCTGGAAACCCTTGACCATTCCATAAGCACCAACTTGGTTTTTAAGAGATGCTCAAATAAAAGTATGAAAATAAGAAGGGTGAGAAGGTTACACTCATGCACTGTCACAGGAAAGACTCTGTGAAGATGAACAGTTCATAGAAATATCTGCTTGCTTTTCATCTCTCTCTGCAGGCCAAGTTTCCATACAGCAGTCTACGTATCCCCAGACAACACTGCACATACACTGAGTCGATGTCACCACTGAGTTCATACTAGAAATTCACTTTTGAGCAGGATAGCCCAGGCATTGCCACTTCCTATGTTTCAGTTCGATTCCCAAAGTGGTCACAAAGCACACAAGCTGGATTCCTTTCAGGTGAAGCCAAACAAGAGGGGCAACAACTGCTTATGGGTGCTCAGTCCACAGGATCAGACTAGAATAGTCTCAGGTAAGATCCCCACATGTACAGCACGGGTACCGGATCCTCTTCACCAAATGTTTTGCCTTTGAGATCTGCTGAAAATGAGCTCCACTACTTCCCAACATATACACAGGCAGTAAGGGTTCCCCCAGCGGTACATTACCTGTGGGTGCTCAACCACCAACATAAATGAAATTTCTGTAATGCTCTCACTGGAGAACTTCATTCTTCCTAGTTCCATAAATCAATAAGGTCAAAACCAACTGCCCTGGATGGTTATTATTACAAAGAATAGCTATATATGCTTTCTTTTCAGAAGCAGAAAACCACACCTATTTGCCTGCCAGAGGCAAAAAAAGACCAACTTTACAGTCCTGCTCTAAAAGCCAAGCTGAATTCTTTGCAAGCTCTGCATCCCTCACCAGCGAGCTGTGACTATCTCATGTCTGTTGTTTCAAGCCAGTGGGAAGCCCAGCATTGCAAAGGGGAACATGTTTAACTAACTGACAGTAGCAGAAATTGAAGGGTCCCTGTAAGTCCAGAGAGAAAGTGCTGAAAGTGAAATTTTCACTTCGTCTGTCCTACATTAATGATTAATTTTATGTCAACTGCAGTAATTGGTGCTCAGCTCCTCACATCTTCATCACAGCTGGAGGAGGACAAATTCAGAATTAAATATTTACATGAAACAAATCAAAACCTGCTTTAGATTGCTATTGCATACCCATCAGTTACTAATTCAACTGCACTTCAACTAGAACATATACCTTGAACTAAACTTAAAGCTTTCAACCATCTCATACTTAGATATATTCTCAAAATATGACAACCTTGCACTTTTAAAATTATGTTTATCGTAATAAAAATCCTCTTTGTTTCATTTCTAGAAGTCCAACTATTTGAATCAAATATCTATCTTAAGTTTCTAAAAAAAGGGAAGAAAAAGTCAACATTGTCCTTCAAAAAAACACACCTGTGTTTTACAAAGCCTTCATTGAGCAAAAATGCTTCTAGTCCCAAACACTATAGTTTCTTAAAGGACATCTTCCTTCCTTAAAAATAGGTAACTGGGCTAGTAATCTTTTAAAATTCCTTATTATATATCCGTTTTATGGTAATTTGAAACATGCAAGGGCAATTGTTAAAATTGTAACTCGATACAGAATCACTGAGACTCAAACAAGGACAGGTTTAGTAATGCACCCCTAATACACCATTTTATTTAAAAGACTTTAGCACTTCTGTGATGCAGCAGCCTTCCCATATTGAAAAGAAGAACAACATGCCTGCGGTAATGTACCATGATTTGTCCCTTGGTCTCACAATAGCATCTTAATAAGCCTTTGGGAAAGCCAAACACACTGACTGATAGCAAGTCCCTCCCTCCAAGGAAACCTTTTTCAGCATTCACAGAACTTTCTGGTACAGGAGCCAGAAGTGTGGTATCTCACAGCTTCTCTAAGTCAGCCTTTGACACGATAGTACAGAACATGGAACTATTTTTATAGAAGTTAAATTATTGCAAAACACCAGTAAAAAAAGTACCAGTTTAAAAAAAAAAGTTCATTTGTCTTAAGTTTCTGGTCGTGGAAAAGCCCTACAGAAAAATTTAATCCCTGGCTTGTGGCTGGGGTCACTGTTCTCTAAACCCTCTCCCTCCACGCTGCTCACACGGACTCTGCGGGGGGCTGCCCCTTCAGCTTCCTGCCTAAAAACAAAGTACAAGAGAAGTCCTATGGGAGTAGCCAGACAAATATAGCTCCATGCTAGCTTAAGAAATTTTACTATCCAACTGCATAGGTCAGAAAAAAAGCTGCCGCACACCCCAGCCCAGCCCCAGAGGGAGTGTCCCTGAAGCATCTACCCAGAGACAACCTGCAGGCAGCCCTAATGCACGTACTCAGCCTCCTTGCATATCCAAAAGCATCGTGCTTCGCGGGATGAGGGCCAGGTGGACTGAACAGCTGTGCAGTACACAGCTGGTCAGAAGTGCGACCTTTTGCTCAAAAGGAAATTCTGAACTTTCTAAATTATTCTGAAGTTTCGCCAGCCAAGTGAAACTTGTGACACCAGCTGCACGGCTTCCTCGCATGCGGCCGCATGGCAAGAACCAGAGCAATGGTGAATGTCGCATCAGAGTTAACAGAAACTTAGAAGTAGCAAAAGAAATAATTTTTCAGACTTTGCCAGCTAGGGATTTGGTTTCCATTAAAAAGGAAAAACTGAATCCATAAGTAGTGACAGAGCTGACTAACAGGCACATAATTCTGCAACGCAAGGTGTGTGCCAATAACGTAATAAATCAATAGCTAAATGACTCAGTCACAAATCAATACAACTAACTCAGTTGTTCTAACTCATACATAAACATTCCAGATGATTTAAAATACAGCACTAGATTTACCTTGTCGGGGCAGAGTTTGGGAGCAGACAAGGTCTGTGCGGTGCTTGTGCTCTCAGAGCTCCACCTGCAAACGTGGAAAACAAAGTGTTAGGTGACCTATGCCAAAGCCATCAGGCTATTCCCACGTAAGTAATATTGCATTTTACCATCCACAGCTGGTTATCTAGAGGTCTTTATATGCCCCAGTATGACAGATTTCATTTTCCTCACTCTCTTTATCAGGCAAAATGCTATCATCTTAGAAACTGAAGATCATCTTCGCTCTGTCCAACTGTGCAGGTAAAAAAAATTGATCAAGGGCCAAAAGTTGATCCACATTTTGCCACAATTGAGGAAGTTATTCAAGAATGCAATTAACCTGTTAGCAGTCCTAACAAAGTGAAGGCCCACCCAGTTCAGCAAGGTACATATCCATGTTTATGTTCAGACTGAAAACATCTTCAGCACACTAATTAAAACATCAAGATAGCTGAAGAATCAAAATGAGATCGCAAACTCCTACAAAATACTGATTTTAGATATTGATTCAAATATTTAAACTACATTTGCATCATGCTTTAGCTAGCAAAAAAAAAAAAAGGAAATCTATTATGCGTAACACTCTTAGGTGATTGCACATTCAAATAAGAATACACATTTAAACACATGAAGCCAAAATATGCTTATAGAGTTTCAAATTCTCTTTGGGAATAAAGTTTTTAAAGCACTTTTTGATGACACAAAAGTTGGGTTTACTTTTCATTGAGTGTTCTAACATTCTCATTACTTCATCAGCTCTCTTTGTCCTCTAAAGCCTTTGTATCACATTTACCAGATACAAGCCTGAAATGTTGAAGCCAGATTTACCAAAGATCTGACAAAACTCTTTCATCTCCAGGGGGGTCTGTGCAGGATGGAAGAAAGAAGCCCAAAATAGCTCTTCAGCCTTTGCGCACCTATACGTGACTCTAGACAGAGTACAGCAACAGTTACCACATATAAGACATGACTTAAAGGCACCCACAAAGAGTGGAAAAATACAGAACAAATTCTTCTGACAAACCAGGAAAAAAATAGTCAAGTGCAAGCTATGTAAAAAGAGGGCTGAAATATTCCGTAAGTCTGCTTCAGATTTTTCCACAGTATCAAATACCTAACTCTATTGTCAAGCAGGCAATTAGCAACTAAATCTCGACAAGACGTGATCAAGGAAAAGTAATACAGCCCAAGAAAACATCCCAAGGTCAATTCAAACTAGTGTGGACTTCAAGGCATAGGTCTGTAACAACCGATGTTGTACTGTAGAGAAATACATTAGAATATATAGGAAATTATTCACCAGTGAAACAATGTACCATCTTTTGGAGATGAATTGAATGAGCATTCTGTTACACTAACTTTCCTACAAGGAAACAAATGAACCTCGATTGCATCCCCAGCTCACTGGCTGGTGTAACCCAAAACATCCCAGGCGGATTCATCAGCATGTGCAGAACAGCAGCAAATTTTATTTGTTATTTATAAGCTAGGTAGAAGCTGTTTCTGATGTCTCTATTGCTCTGAAAGGAGGAAATGAATTTGAATTTATACTTGAGAAGAGCAAAAAGTACCGTGGGAGGACTGGATATGGTTGGAGCAGTCTGTGATGCCCACCCTATAATTTCTTATTTTGAATGCCCTACAGAGCTTCTACAAATTGAGCTGAAACATCACAAGCTCTTAAAATTAGAGCTTCTGGCAGAGGCCTAAAGCCAGACAGATAGACTCTGTCTGTATTGAAACTTTGTTTTAGTTACAACTGTCACATCTCTAATGTTACAATGGATTGTTTAAATAATTTATGACATGCTAAGTGTGTGAAGTGCATGATCAAGGCAATGTTTCTGGAACAGGAATGTAGGTGTCACCTACCGAAAAAATAAAAATATTTTATTTTGAATGATAAAATCTCTGCATATGCAAATTCAGCTATTTTTTGAGCCAAATTAATTCCTGTATTCTACAGTTACAGTTAATAAAGAACAAAGAGCAGCTTTAGTAACCAAATTATAACTGCAGGGACCTCTATGCTGAACCAGCTTCCATGGACTTCTACTACATCAGGACACCTATAGCCCTCCTTCTAAAACAGAAAACTGGAATACTTCTTAAGGTATATTAACAGAGGCCAGCACATCCACTGGATTTGTGAATGGAAATGACGTGGCCTCAGAAAGACCAGCATTACGTTCCCTGGCAATTCCGTATATAAGAAAGTAACAGCAAGCATAAAGCATTTGCAACATTATCCCTCAAAGCCCACAAGATGACACTGCACATTTGATACACCCATGAAGATAGGATCAGCTAGGTACATTTCAATCATTCCTGGCTCTCCTTAGACTGCCAAGGTAGAAATGCGATAAATTGCTGCTACTCCAATTTTTGCTGAGTAAAATGTACCAAAGCGAGGGCAGCCTGCCCCACTGCTGGGCTGTCCTCATGGGGAAAAATTTGTTCCTCACATGCAACTTGAACCTCTTATTTCAACTTTTGCAAGTTGCCTTTCGCCTCCTGCCCATGTATGGCTAGTCGTTCTCCTCGATAACCTCCCCACAAGCGTGCAGGGCTGCTGCTAGGTGGCCCCGACGCTGGCCCTGCCCCAGGCTGAACCAGCCCTGGTCCCTCCAGCATCTCCCCACGGAGCAAGGGTTCCCACCCTGACCATCCTGGGGCCTCTGGTGAACTCACTCCAGTTTATCGATGTCTTTCTTGCATTGGGGAGGGGGGTTGTCCAAAGCTGCATGCAGTAGTCCAGATATGGCCTAACAAGCCATGAGTAAAGGGGGATAATCAGTCCCCTTGATCTGTGGTTAATGCAGCTTGATTTCCAAGTTGTGTGACCACAGACAGGGTTTTTGTTCCTCCTGTTTGTTTCCCAAGCTGCACGCATTTATGTACATACGTTTCATGCAGGTGTCTTTTGCCCCATTTCACTGTTCTTGAAGTTTCTCTTGTACCTGCCGCTCTGCATCCTCACCTACAGTTTCCTTACTTCCCACGTTGCTCCTTACTTACCCTCTCCTCACCAGGCTGGCCAGCCTGTTAGCAACGATGCTTTCACCCCATTTGGTCAGGTAGATTCTCCTCTCCCCGGAGAAGATCCTTGATCTTCAAAGAGGGTCCTGTAGTTGTAAAAGCCAGCTTGCTTTCTACAGCACCAGCTTAGCTGGGTCCCTAGACAGAGACGTCAATCTATTTTCCATCATGCCTGGTGCAGCACAGAGTGCTTCCCTCCTCCTGCAGCCCCCCTCAGCCAGCGCACCCCTCCTGCAGGCAGGCCACCGCATCCCCCTCCCCTGCCCCAGCCCCAGCCCAACCTCCAGGGCTCTGCTGAAGGCTCAAGCTGCGCCCGGGGAGCTGCTGGAGCAGAGACCCTGCCCTGCAGAGCAGCACTGCTCAATGGCAGCCACCGAGCAGACCTGCACCACCTTCAGCAGAGTTTGGCTGATCTCTAATTGCTTAAAGATTTACACAGTTTCCTTACGCACATTTTTCCTCCAAAAATGACCAGTGTCTGTCCCCTGATAGAAACAGCTCCTAGAATAGATGGGGCCCATCCTGATCCAACACAGCAATCCCTGTCATTTTGCTCATAGGAAGGCTAATAAATAAATTAGGAAGGTCACGTCCCTTTATAAAGTTGCCTCTTCAAGAAACAGTCACCATCCAGTTTGTATTCTGCACATAGCCGTTGAACAGGCCTCTACCCTTTTCCAGCTTTTCAGTCTAATAATAGCTGATAAGTAAAGGAAGCCCAGAAACTTGCAGGGGGCTCAGAATGGCACCATGAGCAGAGACACAAACAGGGCACAGGCATACAACAGTTGAACTCACCATAGCCACTGAGAGCAATTAGAACATAAAATTATTCAAGAGTATCAAACAAAAAACAGTCTTACAAAGTGAAATATTTCACTCCCAGCAGTAACGGTCAGTGCTGTTGTGAGACTGGTAACAGCCCCCAAGAGATGGCAACTATATAAACACACTTTTACTCACTGCAAAATGCTGACACTTTTTTCTGTCCCAAATCCTATTGAAAGGCCTGTTTCATATACTGAATCTGACAGTCACTCCCTCATATACATATTTTAGACACACGCAGTTATTATGTATCAATGCTAATATAATGACTGTTAGTTATCAAAAGGTTTTTTAGAAAAAGCTTCCTGCAAATTATTTCAAATTGAACTTGAATAAGCACTTTTCTGTAGAAAAGTGCTCTGCTGAAACTTCAGAAGCAACTCTGAATTAAATTTCTATTATAACAAACCTGATGTTCCCTGCTCCCTGACTTTGCTCAGCTCACTTGTAGACATTTCGTTTTTTCTTGCTCCTGCACCTTTCACAAGCCCTGCCAAAGACCATTCCAAATATCAGCATTGGGCAGAACTCTTAACAGAAAAACTGTTAGCATTTTGGAGTTGCCAATGCAAACAAAAACAAGCTGTGGCCTTACTCCAAAGGAGTTTATTTTCCAGGTAAATCCTTTGGTTGATAAATCTCGTTGGAGTGTCTATCCATGATGCAAAGTAGAAGCTCCCTCTGAGGTGCCCTCTGTATTCCCCGGGAAGTTGGAAAGCTGGGCTGGGGGCCAGTAGGTGTGATCACAGGGACTTGTGTTCTTGAATTTCTCCTTGAGTTTTCCTGCTCGAGAACTGAGTTTGTATGGCTTGATACGAAATCAGAACCTAGAAGTCCTCAAAGGCATAACTGAATTAATCAAAATTATTTGTGAATTAGAGAAATTTGGTTTATGTGGCTTAAGATGAGATACTATGAGAGATGGGGGCTTTCTGCAGTATGGGAGCAGGATATTAAAAGGCCTTTGAAGAGTCCTGACAGCAGGTCAAGAGAGGTGATCCTTCCCCTCTGCTCAGCACTGGCAAGGCCACACCTGGAGTGCTGTGTCCAGCTCTGGGCTCCCCAGTAAGAGAGAGACATGGACATACTGGAGAGAGTCCAGCGAAGGGGCACAGAGATGATGAACGGACATGAGCATATCACACTTTTCTCAGTGGTGCCCATTGATAGGGCAAGAGGCAATGGGCATAAACTGAAACACAGGCGGCTCTACCTGAAGACGAGGAAACACTGCTTTGCTGTGAGGGTGACCGAGCACTGGCACAGGTTGCCCGAAGCGACTGTGGAGTCTCCATCCTTGAAGATATTCAAAAGCCATCTGGACATGGTCCTGGGCAACTGGTTCTAGGTGGCCCTGCTTGAGCAGGGGGAGTTGGACAAGATGACTTCCAGAGGTGCCTTCTAACCTCTACCATTCTGTGATTCTGCACTTACATGTGGTTATCATTTTAAATCCTAACCCAATAGGCACACTGGGGGTGGGGGTGGGATGGCGCGGTGGAGAGACACACACACATAAAAAAAAAAAGACTACACACTTAGCAATGTATACAGAGGAAGAGCAGGCTCAGTGTTTGCAAGCTGGTTTTTGCCATTTTGTTTACACTTTTGTGTTACTTAAAACAACAGAATTAATACTAAGATTTTCTATCTCATGGTCTGCGTAAGCTCTACATTTCTACCCTACCTCCTCCTTTTAAAGAGAGCAAAAAAGTATTGAATTTTACTCCTCCAACAAGATGTCATAACTGATCTCTCCTGTGCTGCGCAGTAATAGTTACTGACGGCCACAGAAAACCTTTTCAAAGACTCATGGTGAAGTCTCAGCTATTTGTTACGACAATGACATTTTGAAAACTGTAAAAAAGCAGTCAGAATGTAGGAATTCTCCCATAAATTAAAAGTATTATTTAATTCTGTTCTTAAATGCTCAGTTCTGGTGACTCTCCAAGACCAGAAAACAAGCTAGCAGTTTGTAAGAGTGGGAACCAATCTGAATAATCATGGCGAATATTACATCCAGTCCAAACAAATCCATTTACCACTCAATAAATCAGAGACTAATAATTGATTGTTCCTAGAAAGTGAAAATTTGGCATTTCCAGAAATCACATTGGATTTTTCCCTAGTCATAAATTCATATTTACACCTGATTTCACTGACAAACACTTACGTAATCAAAGGAAAATATCGATCCATTTTATTAGGCATGAAAAGCATTTAATTTTATGCCAGATGCAAGGGCAAATGTAAACATTTTGAAACAGTTTTTAAATATTTATTCTGAATAAAGAATAGCAGCAAGCTGTGAATACGTAATTAAATCAAAGTAACAGTATGCTATCCTACTAATCTGGAAATAAATTTCACTCCCAAACATCATCACTCATTTAAAACACATTCATTACATAGCATTTTCCCTGTACATTTTTCCTTCATGATCCCACCGTTTTCCTATTTTAAGTCATTGGTTTCTGTGTGACCTTAAGAAACAAAAGAATAAAAGACCAAGAACAAACAAAGAAAATCAAGAACAATATGAAAACCTACAAACTGTTTAGTGAGGTACCCAAAGGCTTTTAGTTGAAGTATCAACAGAGATAAGTGTTATTTTCTAGCTACTAACAATTTTTTAAAATTGTTATTATGATTAGTTACACAGGATTTAAGGAGGCTGATACTTGGTGGGGGAAAAAAAAAAAAGAGTGCAAGAGTTAATGTATTTGTATTTTTAAAAAGATGCCAAACAAAGAAAAACCATAAAATATTCTGATTTTTAAATTCATACACTCAAGTTTGGATTTGTAGCTGCAGAGACTAGTATACCAATACAAATCAACTTCACCTATTTCACCTAGGTACTTGTGGAAAGGCAGTCAAAACAAGTAAGAAAATCACACACATATCTGAAGATACAGATTACAGATAACAGAGTTAGGAAAACTTAATCTTACAGAAATCTGAATTCCTAAAGCATTTTCCTGATTTACTAGGGAAAAAAGTTTTTCAATATGGGGGGGGGGGGGGGACACGACAAAAAAACATGAAAGCAAAAATGTGGGTTTGTGGCAGTAAGTTTTAGAGCCACACAAGATAAGGACACTAATTTGATCTTGGCATGCTACAGTCAAAGAAAACAAGCTCAATCAGAAGGCAATAAAAAAAAAAGGTCAGAGTTATGAGCTAGATTTTCAGCTCATTTATGCCAACTGAGAATCTCAGTCATATACTTGTGCAACCACTGTGTACAGGTGTTACTTTACTGTCATGGTGCTATGTAAGACTAATTAACACATCTACTTGGAACTCTTAATTATAGATGACAAACTATAAATCACTAGCTCGTTGCAGCATCAGAAGCCTCAAGATGTGATCCATCATGTCTACATCCCAAGAAATAAATTAATCCCTCTGTTTGGTTTAGCAGAAGGCATAGATTTATTACATTTATTTATGAGCATGATACTACTGCAAGAAACAATTAGGGCCATGCTTGTCTTGAATATTGCTTTCGTCCATTCTTCTGCCATTGCCTATACCGTTTCGCACTGATAGTATTTGATACCCATCCTATGCAAGCATAAAACAACGTATGGTGCAGGGCAGTGGAGAAGGAAGTACTGTATCTTACTACAGAGTGAATCCCATGGGATATTTGCTCACATGAAGAACATTCTATTCATGAACTTCCATGAACTAAAAAATTTTCACAATATAATCCAGGCACATAATATTATTAAATGTTCTGTGCAAAGCATCAACTACTTATATGTGTGTGTGTATCTGTCTGTATATATGCACAAATGTATTTTGTCCGAATCACTAGCTATTGTAATCTAGGCAGAAGTGGTTCTTCAGGTGCTTGCTCTTAGATGTTACAAGCAATGTTACAAACAAGCCTGAAAAACATTTGGAAATTTAACAGCCTCAAATGAACAGTGACAATCACTCTTCAGTGATGATAAGAAGACGATCAGAATTTGACAGGGAAAAAAAAAAATTGACAGTTGAAATCAGTTTAAATCCTGGGGTACTGAATAAGGGTTTCCCACAATTATATTTCACAATTCCCCAGGCTGACCCATGTTGTTTTACAATACAATGGTAAAGGTCAGGCATGCAGGCAGGAACTTTTTAATGGAAGGAAAACCTGGCTGGGCTGTGGGGACACTCTGCCAGGAAGAACAGCAGGTGAACATATCAGTCATTTGTGTATCATAAGGTGCTATATCCACAGGAGGACCAAATTACTCTTCAGAAACAAACTTCCTTGACCATCATTACTGTGATCACCCACCACATGAAGCTATATGCTGTTACTAATGATACAAACATAGACTTTTACAGTCCAGCTTCACAGAAAAAGCCCAAATTCTAGACTAAGTCTACGCATATTAAAAAGGCAATGAAAACTGCTTTGTTGTTTTGTATGAGAAAGGCTTTTAATGCAAAGAGTATTTGAGGGACATTTTGTCTCTCCTTTTTCAGAAGGTTTTAATTGCCGATTACATGCAGTGTTGTTCCCAATAGCACAGAGTTGTGGGTTCATCATAGGCCATAACTATGGATGTGTGCCAGCATGTTAGCATTTTGACCAAAAAAATCCTGCTACTTGACACAAAAAAACCCCACAAGTATTACATATCCGAACAAAGCTGTCATAGTACAAGACTACTGAGAAAAGCAACCAACAATAACACAACAGCTGCTTAAAAACCAACCAACCAAAAACCTTTATAGTCTGTCACAATGCATATTCTCACAAGAAACCAAATATTGCTATCGGTAGTAGAGGATCTTCACTGAAAAGGATCAGTAAGATTACGCAATTTAGGAAACTAATCCTCCATAAGGTTCCAGGAAGGGGTTGTGGTTTCTCATACATGTTGTGAAGAAATAAACCCCTGATTTAAGTGAGTTTATAAGCACAGGCTAATTAAATTATAAGGTGTAAATTAAGCCTTACTGCAATAGATCAAATACTTCCAACACAAGGCTCAGGTCACTGCTGTCTTAAATCCAAGGTTGATGAAAAAAACAGAACCAATTACAACAGTAGTAGCACTTACCTTCCCTCCCCATCTCTCAGAGAACCAGAATCTACTGGGTAGCTCAAAGGATAAACATTCACAGTGCTGCTCCAGCTACATCCAGTTGCAACAGACTTGCATTACCAGTCAAGGCTTGCCCCATCCTGTATGCAGGCAGCAGCAGACCCACTCCCTTCATTACACACACTCTGCCAGTTTTAAGATTAGTGCTACAGAAGACACAAACACCTTTGTGTTGATCCCTGCAGTACAGCAAAGACGACTTGGATGGGTACAAGGCCTAATGCAGTCTGCAAAAGTCATCAACAGTTTATCAACTGCATTAAACTCTGTGTAAACAGCCAACGTACTAAAAGCTGTTTTAAGTTTCCTCAAATCCTCTGCACAATTAATCCATAATCATCTGAGTGCTCACTGAAGCTTAGTATCCTACTTTTTTCTGTTGATTGCAAATTGCCTGTTCAGTTCCCTAACCTGTGTTTCAGCCAACACTGTGCTCAGCGGAAAAGACTGTCTGCAGTGTCTGGCTATTCTAGAAATAGTAATGCAATCACACACGGTATGCTGGTTCTGTGTTTGATTCCTTTGAGAGGCATCCTTGTTGTTTTCTTTCAACCCTTGGGGCATATATAAATGGAGAGCTTAAATTGAGCCCGTGGCATAGGTTCCCAAACATCTGTATGAGGTAGCAGGAGAGCTTGAAAACCTGTTTGAAACAAGATTGCTGAACTCACTACAATTACATCCCCATGTACAAATGTAACATCACAAAAATCATCATCAAAGTTGGAAATAATTGGCAAATCAGCTGGCAAACTTGCTAAAGAAGCCATGAATGGGAAGGCCAAAGAAACAACCACCTTCTCCTCCAAACAGTGGTAAGGCCAAAGGCAGAGGTGGGTCATTGTGGAGAAACATACCACTGCCACCACCACCACCAATGTCTGTGCTTCGTTCATTAGTTTCTAGGACTAATTAGTTAATTCAGTTTCTAGGACTGCCAAATACTTTTTCTTTAGAAGGCAAGAAAAATAGTAGGTGCAAGTTAGTGCAAGTTAGCAAGTCAAGTTCTGATGAAGAGCATATCCAGATAGAAAAAAAAATAGAAGTCTCTTTAATTCATATTTAATTGCAATTAATTTGTTTTAAGCCAAAAAGATCTAATAAATATTAATTCCTCTCAAGTAAGAGGTTTCAGGACACAGGGGTGTGTGCTGTTTTCTTTACAGCTGGGCCTGAACAAAGACTGGCCAGAATTCACTACGATGAATGTTATTCTTTGAACTATTTGAATTCAAATGACTAAGTAAAATTTGTGTGTTAATTTAAACAAATAAACACAGCACCCTAGCATGCCACTGATAATGACAAAAATCAACAAAGCCTAGTCTAAAAAAATCAATTGATTCAGAGATTTTTTTGGTCAGTTAGAAAGTGCATTGGTGCCTTTTATCTTCCCTACCAATTGGCAGCGATCTGCAGGATAATGAATCCAAGTGAAAGAGGGTTCATGTATTTCTTGACTAGCAAATGCATGGTTGTCTTGAACTCACACAAAATAGTTTTCAAAGCAAACCCCATTAAACTGGAACATATGTTAGTTCTTCTTATATTGTTCCTAGCAGAACAGTAACATGAATTTCTGAGTTTAATTAAGCTGTTTAAAACAATGTACCTATATTTCTCATGCTTCCTTCCTCCATCTCTCACAGCTTGTTTTCTATGGCTCAGAAAATCCCATGCTCAGAGAAGACAGGAAACTTGTAAATTACTGCTAGCTTGTAAGTGAGGTTATCTACAACTCCTTTCAAAAGATGCTAAGTACTTTTATCTCTATCTTTCTACTTTAAACGTTTTGCAAGGAAGATTTCCATTTCATTGTTTAACCCTAATGATGCATAGGGCCTGCATCTGGCATTGCATGGATGCCAGACTGCAGCTGTCCCTCTTACGCCACAACACTTCCCTGGTTCCGCTGAGCAGAAAGATTTAGGCTACTACCCAATCATCCAGCAAAGAGCATGTGTGTAACTTCAGAAAATGAGTAGCACCATTAACTTTAACAGACAGGCTGTGTGCTTAGACATGGGCATGCATATGTTGTAAAATCAGATCACTAGTTTACTACCATCATTTAAAAGTCTATAAGCATCCTCACAGGGCAACGAGCAAAAAACCCCAACCACTGCAGTAGTGAACATATTAATGGCACTTATTACTTAGAAAAAATGGTAGACTTCAGTATCAAAGAAATTCATGTAACCTGTTCACCTTCCTAAAGTAAAACATTTTGTCATTCTTTTTCCTCCAGAAACAGAATTAAGTTCAGTAACTCAACATAGGGTTCATTCTCCTTGAAAATGCACATATAAGGTACACCTAGTATTTCAACCTCATTCTACTTGCACATGCACACAATTATCCACTACAATAAAGACAGACAGAACATGAGCAGGATACTCTACTGTGCTGCACACACGGCATAATTTATAGCTTCGCTGTTTATTCACTGCAAAGGTGCTTTTGAGCATGTTTATTGTTATCTCTTTCTTTTCATCCATTCATGTATGCACTGGTATCAGAGTACTTACAAGAGAGGCTTTAAATAGCAGAGGAAATCAGTTTGGTGACTTTTTCCTCTGAGAAGTCCTGAAAACAGAGGTGGTGGGAAGTGCTGCTTGATAAATTATTCCCAGGCTGCACTGCAGCAAGACACTCAAAGAAATCTGCAACAGAAGGCACAACGACAGTAGATCGTCCATAGACACTTCTCTGACAATAAGATGCTCTATTAAATTAATAGAAACCAAATTCAGCTTTAGAAGTCCTAGAGTGAAAATGGTTAGCAGGTGGGAGAATATTCTGTCAAATAATCATTACAGGCTTGCTCTAGCCTTCTGCTCTCCCCAAAGCTCTCTTTTAGCCACTGCTGAGGAAGAAAAAAAGAAAAAAGACTTCTCAAAGACAGCCTACTGTAAGACTTGGACTGTAGTCAAACAATTTCCCCCATGACCACCACCCTAATGTCTTTAAATTCACATCTAATTATTTTCTATTTATTACTACCAGAAATTATTATTTTTTCTGGAATAAATGCCATGCAGGAATACAAATTCTGCCTTTTGCTGCCACCTTCTAAGACATTAGACTTGTGCCTTAAATATCGTGGCACAATTTTATTAAAAGAGAGAGCAGTAAGTTAGCTCAAAAAGTTTGCTACTCCAATTTAACAGGTATTATAGTAAAATCTGAATAAACTAGTTACACGAGCACAGGGTACATAGGTACAGTGTAATACAACATTGTGATGCATGAACAAGACATATAATTATAAGATCAGAAATTCTAGATACTGGATAAAGGAACTTTGCCTTAAACTATTTAAAAGATACAAAACTCACACTACACTCTTTAGTTCAAGTTTATGCAAGCTGATGGAAAAAACCAAACTGATCAGGAAAGGAATAAAATCAAGAAGCAGCAATGCAATTTATGCAGGTCTGACAAAAACCAGCAGAAAATAAGTATTTACAGGTTCTAAGTATTACAGGCTCTGAAATAAGTATTTGTGGACTCTACAATAACTATTTACAGGCTCTAAGATCAGGTCAGACTCAGACTAAAATTCAGCCCAAAGCAAGGTTTTGCAGCCAAGTTCTGCACTTCCAAAGCCAGGTTTTATTGGTGAGAGCAGCTGACAGAGCCTCACCTACAGCTTTATAAATGGCATTTCTGCAATCCTCTTCCGCCTCTGAAAGAAGTCCTACCATACTGTCACACAAACTTCAGAGCGATCTGTCTGACTACTTCCGTATGCCTTTCACTCACACGGTTCTCTTGCATTTGAGCAGTGCTCGAGGACTCTAAACCCAGCAGAAATGCTGCCGTCACAGTGAGTACTTTACGAGGGCTGCAGGAGGTAACGATTCAGGATACGCAAGTCCATTAATTGATCATTTTACATTTAGCTCCAGTAGGCAATCTTAGCTACATGCTGAGACATGGCAGTTACTTTCTAAGCAAACACTTTCTCAAGTGAATCCTCCTGTACCTTCAAAACAGCCTTGCCTTTTTTAAAATAATCTTTTAAAAGAAAAAAACATATCCTGCAGAAAATTGTTTCTTCTTTCAAAAACTACTTCCCAGTGTGAGGATTTGACAGGAATTGTAATTACACTAGTACAGCTACAGCACACAAACCATCCCATATATATTCTTTCCATTCGCGTTTTAAAATCTCTATTACCAGCTTCTCTGCAGGTGCTTTCCAACTTACTGCCTGCTCTTCTGTTTTCTAATACTAAAACAGACTCACAAGACAAATATTTTGTGCCATGAAAAAACTTGCTCTTGCTTATAAGTCTAAGTCCATCCTTCTCTTTGCAGTTCAGTAAGAGCACACTGCAGCAGGCCAGGATTTTTCTAAGTAAGTTCTTTTACCTTATAAAAAGTGTCATACTACATTCCTACAAGAAAAACCTTAGTAAATCAATACAAAGTTTTCACCAAAAAAACCCACATCGTGTAGGCTATTATTTTGGCTTTTATTTTTTAAATCTGGCTTTGACAATTTTAAAAATATCTCCCCAAGAAATTCCATGACTGACCTCTCATGAAAGCTTGTGACAAATTTGCATTTTGAGACTTTGGAATTAACAAAGTATATGAATAGTACATTTCCATCACCTCTACATCTCCACCATCCTGGCAAGCCCAAGTTAATTGCCACTTAGAATTCATTCACTTTTAATTCATTTTATTCTGAAAAAAGCAAGCCAAGCCAACAGAAACACAACTGATCGAGTTCACAGAAGAAAAACATACACATGTCTAAGCAGACAGCATATTGCTGGGCACGTAGCATATTTATAAGTTTTAGAAGTTTCAAATAAACTCTTGTAACACAGGCCTTCACCTGAAACAGAAAATAAAAGAATACAGACATTTCACAGAATTATTGTACCAATCAAGTTTTTCAAACAGATCTGGAAAGATTTGTCATTGCCTAATGCTTAAAAATGTGGAACTTCCCAATCACTGGGAAAAAAAAAAAATAATCAAATTTTGCCGTGCTCTCATTAAAAAGATGAGAGATACAAGCAAAGTAATAAAATATTTGAATGGCAACTGCAGTATATTATTCTGAACTAAACTTTATATAAAATAGAAAGTCTCTAATAAAACCTAGGTCTGATATTTTTCCCATGTAAAAATCAAAGTTCCTTCCATTTTTCTATGAGTAAAGCTTACTATTTTCTGGAGGGAGCACGGTGTTTGTTTCCCAGCCCCACTTTATTAATTAACCTTACCTAGTAAGGCCAAAGGAAGAAACTGTAGCTTCTGTAGTATCAGCTGTTACTGGACCATGCTGTTTACAGAACCTAATTCAGTAAGACAGTTGCAAGTACCATGACATTGCAGAGCCCAGTTTCAGTACAGTCTTTTTTTAAATCCCACATAAGCATTGTTTGTGAGATTTCTCATCAGCTCTTCTGTAAACTACAAAATACCCTTCACACGAGATCAAACATGTTGTAATAGCAACCAAGAATAAAAGCAAGCACATGAACAAGCAGCTCTCCACACAGGAGACGCTTTGAAATGTGCTATAACCACAGATTAGAAGAAGTAATGAACACCAAATTAGGAAGGGCAGCAATCATCTTTGCTATTCCAGTGTTTTAATTAGGGAAGGAGGGGATATTGGGAAAGAGGAATGGTTTTAACACTCAAAGTTTTAACTGAGTCTGTAGTTGAGAAATACCAGAAGTGGGCTTACACCTAAAAAGTTTACCTGAAATTTCAGGAAGTATTTCTGTGTTGCCTCAGTGAGTCACTGAGTCCATATCATGATTTAATCAGATCAAAAAAAGCAAATTTTCTGCTTGTTCATGAGAACGGGAAGTTTTCTCATCTTTCCCTTGGCAAGCAGGGAAATACAAACACCAAGTCCCTGGTTTCACTCACAGTATACCACCCATCCCTTTGCTACCCAACACCGTAAATGAAACAAGAGATAATAATTGTAGTGTATAGTCCTCAAACTCTCAATCCTTGCCAAACTGCCACTGTACCAGAAGAAAAGAAAACTGAAATTATGCTCCAAATTTTAAAGAGTCTTCCAAGTGAGATTCAGTAACTACAGACAAATAAACCTGACATCAGCAGTTCTTCAGGGCAGCATTAGCGGACACATGAATCAGCATGACCCACCAAAGAAGAATCAGCATAGCTTTTGTCAAAGGGAGTTATAACTCCCAGATTTCTACGTTTGAGGAAATAATCAGGAAGCAGGTGGACAAAGAAGATCCAGTTGATACAGTCTACTGAGTTTGCTGAAGGCCCTTCAGAAGAAAGAAAACAAACAGCCATGGGAAGAACCTCACATGGTTTAAAAAGCCAATAGTAAATAATCATTAAATGATAAAAGACAGAAAAGTAGCCATTCGTCTGCCTACTCTAATACCTCAGTGGAGGGAAAATGCCTTGCAGTTCCATGTATTCATAAGCAACCTAAGAAAAAAAAAAAGGTACAAAAAGTGGTACAACAAAGTTTCCCAGCAATATTATCTTAAGTTGGGAGAGTAAAGGGAAGTGCCAATAGGAAGTAGTTCCAAAAGGAACCCATGTTATTATGTGAACAAGCAGTAAAACAGCTGATACGAACTAACACAATGATGCGATCATTTAGGTTGGGAGGAATCTCTGGAGATCAACTCCATGCTCACAGTAAGGTCAACTAGATCAGGATGGTCAGAGATTTGCCCAGTTTAGTTTGTTGTATCTTGAAGAACTGCAATTTCACAACCACTCTGGGCAATCTGTTCCAGTGTTTGACAATCCTCATTGTGAGAAAAAAAAAAAAAGTCTTACACTGAATTGAGAATTCCTGTGTTTCAGTTTGTGGCTGTTTCCCCTCACAAGCACTGCGCACCAAGAAACAGTTCTGGCTCTGTCTTCTCTCCACCCTCCTATTAGATAGCTGAAGACAGCAAATAAGGTATCCCCCCTGAGTCGTCTCTTTTACCAGCTGAAGTAGTCCAGTTCTTTTAGCACCCTTCCTTGTAACATGTGCTCCAGCCTCCAACTATCTTCATGGTCTTTGCTGCACTTGCTTTAATATGTCAATGTCTGTTTCATATCGGGGAATTCATAATGGGACACAGTACTGCAGATGCAGTCTCACAAGTGCTAAATAGAGGGGATTAATCACTTCCCTTAATCTGCCAGCCACAGTCTCACAAATAAATCACAGTACATGGTTCAACCTTCTTCACTGCAAAGGCATGCTACTGACACAGTATGCTTACTCAACATGAAGTCAGGCACATACAAAAAAAAATTTGCATACATAGTTATGAACCGTGAATCAATTATCACTCAGAAATAGCAGAGTTTGTTTTTTATATGAAAATACCAGCCCATTTCTTTTTGTCAGTTTTTTTTTTTTTTTTTTTTTAAAAAAGTCAAATGTTGGCTAGCTTCTGAGGGGAACCTGAAAGATGTCTATAAAATTGCAAGTAAAATGGACACACTTTCTCCAACACAGCAATTACAGGCATTAAATGAAACTAGCAGATGGTAAGTGCAAATACAAATACAGGAGTTTCTTGCCCCAACCTATTATGAAAACTAAAAATTTGCAGTGTAAAACGAAGTAGACAAACTCATGAATGAGGGGAAAGGTATATCCAGGTTGGACTACTAAATACAAAGACATACACATTTGTGTCAAGATATCCATAAGACAAATCACTGGAACTTAGAAGACTGCTTGGCAAAAAGTATCCTCATGTATTTGCCTTAGACTTAAAAATCTTATGTAGGCATCTACTATAAACAGTCTCAAACAGAGCAAAGGACAGATGAAATTCTGGTCTCATCTACAATACTGTTCCACTTACAAGTAGATGTATCAGAGGTATCTTATGTAAGATCTTAAATACAGGTCTTAATCTGACAGTGCACAAGCACAGACAGGCCTTTAAACACAAAAAAGAAGGGGAAGTAGCTCTAAAACATGAAGGGCTGGGAAGGAGCAAAATATATGATTTCTTAACCCAAAAAGAGCCTAGGACAACCACACACAACTGGGATATGTTCCAGTTTTCTCAAATTCTGTCCAGTTATTTATAAACATTTGAATCCTGAATAAGACAGACCATGGAAAAAATTGAGGAAGAGAGGACGTTGTGGAGGGAGGACACATATGAGGAAAAAATTTACTCCAAATGTTCAGTGAAAAAAGTGGCTGAAACCAGAAAAAAAAAAGCAGTTCTCTGATGAAGTAATGGGAAAAAGAGAATAGCAACAGAGAAGGAAACCAGGAAAGAAGGATGGGAGTACCACCAAACAAGGGACAGAAAACTTGACACCAAACTAAAAGGAACAAAAATATGATAAAGCTTTCCCTTAGCTCTCACATTTCTTAACTGAAATTTCAATAGTACTGATGTAAATCCCTATGTGCATCCAACAAAGCAACCAAGAAAGATAGGATAAGCTGTTTATACCCGAGAGATGTGAGACTGTGGGAAACAGTACTACCAGAAGAGAGATGTACAGAAGGCTGAGGAAAAAGAGTGAAATCAAGCAAGGAGAAGAGCAGCTCAACACAAGAATCATCACAGCATTTTTTTCATTCTGTATGTTCATGATAAACACATATTGTAATTTTTCACAGACTGGGGCTCCAGTGAACTTCAAGTCCGTCTAAAAGTCTTCAAACACTTCCAGAAGTGGCTGCAAAGAGAAGAATACAACATAGACAAGCAGCTGTTTGAAGCACTATTTCTATAAACAGTACAGATCATAGCTGTAATTTAAATCTGAAGGGTAATTCAGTATGTGTAACATCAGTACCTTTGTGCAGTATATAAACAAAAGAATTCAGTGATCTAGCACTTCATTTTCCTGATGCACTGAGACATAAAACTTTTTTGCACTCTTCATCAGTATAACTACATTGCCGTAATGATATATCAGTGCCACCTTACATCTCTTACACAAAAATTATCCTATTCTGTTAATTACCATAATCTAAGAATTATTGATGGAAAAAGTCATGTTGCATAAATAATGAACCTGCTCAGAAATCATAACTTCTGGAATTAGAACTGCAGTTTTTGAGACTAAAATTCTGCTTTGCACTGGAAGAATTTGAGTCCTAAACTATAATAATTTTATTTTAATTTGTTCGCCTCGTTAAAGAGGTGACTTCAAGCAGACCTTCACTTCTTGCTGCTACTTAGCAAGAAGTTTTGTTTGTTAAACATCAAAGCTTCTGTAGGTCTCAGTGCTATAAGTAAGCAGGGTAATATTATCAGAAATTGAAAGAACTGCAAAAAAACCCCAGTCCCTACTAAAAATATTGAAGGAAACTCCATTTGCATATAGTAAGATAATGCAGGGACACATTTCAATATTGAGAACAAAATTCTAATTCTGCAAGAAGATTCTGCTGAAACAATAACATCTGACAGAAAAGGTCAGAGAGTTAATGAAATAATAAGGCCTCAAGATGGAAATAATAAATAATATACAATTTTATACCTTACTATGCAGTTTTGTACAATAAGGTACTTTGCAGTGTCATAATCAATCATCCTACATGAGAAAGTCATAAGCCATCTGGCATCAAAATAACAGATTGTAATTTATTTTGAGAATATTCAGAAATGTAGTATAAAACATCCCTCAGCTAAAGTATTGATACTGAGGTGAAAGTAATGGAAGTCATTCTGAAAAGCTGAGTAATTGCCATAAAGAGGAAGAGGATTTGCACAACAATCTTTAATCATTGCATTTACTTCTAATACACTTGCATTCTGAAAGACTTCACACATAAAACTGGACTGAAACATATAACTCTTACCAATAAGCATTTCCACAAGTTCACTCTTTCTCCTGAACTATTACAACATGAGAACGACAGGAGAATACATCTGCTGCCTGGCTCTGTCAATGTACCACTCCTGCAATTAGGTTCTAACCCCACAAGGTATCCATCACTAAAAGAATCTATCTCAATACAAAGACTTCACTCCTTGCCTCTGCTAAAATACTCATTTTAATTGGAGAGAAATATTGGCAATGCAAACAGAGAGTAACAAATACAAGCAGTAAGAAAAGATTAGTTGCATTGATGTCATGTACATTGTACTAGACATAGATGATGTCATAGATTTTTTTTTTTTCCCCCTCCAAGTCAGACGTCTTAGAACTACTTCATCTTACTGGGGCAGTTTTTAACAGCTGAACTATTTGAAAGCCTTAATTAAGTTGATCTACTTATATCAAAGTATTTTTCTGTTCTGGCCGCCCACATTTTATGGCTCTCTATGCTATAGGTTTTCAAAATGTCAAAAAGTACCTGCTTGACAATGGCTTTCTTTTTTTGGATGAGTGAGGGAGCAATTATTTTAGTCCTTTTATTGTAAAGCACCTTGCAAAAACAAAAAGGCAGGGTTGAAAAATGTTAAATGAAACTCTAATATAAACTTCTGTCTTGACATTTCAGAAAATGGTAGATCTAAAAAAGTGGCAACCACCAACAATACTCTTTACAAAGCTACCCATTTGAAAGATTCATGGTAACTCAGTGTTTTATGTGAGGTCACCAGAACATCTCGAAGGCGTCAGCATCAGAAGCTCTGTCACGCGGGAAGAGCTAGCCTACAACAGAGCCTGGCCACTTGACTCAGTGATAGGATCTAAGCACTGCAGTTACCAGAGCACTGAACCGGTTGCTTTCCATAACTATGCATTACTACCTTCTCAGGAGTTTACTTCATATCAGCTTTTATAAAATAATTTCCAGTCATGTCCGGTTTCATCACTCCTCTCAAAGAGATCCTTTCCTCCTATGGGTCCCAGAATAGTGATGGATGGCAGGTAAGAGGCAAAATGAGATATTACCTGTATTCAATGTGTGAGGTAACAGCACATCCACTATTCTCTTAGAATAAACACAGCTAAACACAACTACTTACAGAAATAGCGCCTTCCAAAAGGTGGAAATGGTATATTATTAGTCTAAAATGAGAAGACAGATCCTCTTCCCCTCTCTAGTTCTTGCCAGATGGGGAAAAGACTCAAAGGACATTGAGGAAGGTACAGTATGCATTCATGCCCTAAAGAAACACAAAGACTGCATAAGAGACTTACATTATTAGACTACCCCCTTTATAGCAGTCATTTTGGTTGACAGATTATTATAATTCCATTGAGTCATCCCCGTATCTCTGATGCAATTTTTTGTTCTCCCCAAACTGCAAATACTCCTTTTCCCCGTTGGCCAAAGACAGTCTGCTTTGTGCTGCAGTTTTATCTTTATTCCTATGTGCTACAATGCCTGACAATGGGGTTCTGAGAAAATAATGTTAACGTTTCACGTAGTGCAGATAATCATGAGTTTGCATGAGTCTGCATTGTCCATATCTATCTATTTATTCAAACACATACCAACACCAGAAGGGTGCACTAAAGAGATCCAACTGAGTCTACAACGAGAATGTTGTTCTACCTCCCCTAGAAGGAACATTTACTGCTGCTGTGAACAATTCAAAGCCTTTAAATGTCATCAGCATGTAAGAAAATGGAAAATTACATGTCAATGTATACCACAGACTCAAGTGTATTTTCCAGCTGCTAAAATAAATTACTCTCAGATGCATGACAGAGAACATTTAAAACAAATCATGTCATGCAAATGCTGGATTAAAACCATTTCCATTGAGTGTAGTGTACAGCATGCAACGAGCCCCTAACACCAGAACATAGAATGTGTCATTTTTTGGGAAGCACTGCAGCCAAAGAATTACCATATTTCCTAATAATAATAAAGTTTATAAACTGTTCAGCAAGCAGAGCATTTTTCCATAGCACCAAAATGAATTATCCCCGGTTTCCATCTTATTAGAAGTTTGCTGTTATGATGCACGTATTTTTTCTTGTCTCAGAAAAGTATGTATTTCTTGCTACCTGCTAGAATCACCTTTCAGCTCTCACTGTGGCATTACATACTACTTAAGGTCAATCTACTTACTGCAAACAACATCCACTTGCCATGTTATTGGGCTTCAACACAAGCTGAACTACCCTTGTCCATCAGGTATTAGAAATATTGTACAGTTGTGTCACATTACAGTTATGTCTCATTTAACCTCAACTCATACATCTCGACTGCCTCGTGGCTACCTTCAGATGCTGCACATCAATTCCAGAAGCAGTGTAGCCTGTAGATTTTTTTTTTTTTTTTTTTTAATCAGAAGTAGGACTGTCTAACAACTGAGAACACTTACAGTTTTTCAGCCTTGGGCCTGATTTTTTTTAAAAAAATCACAGAATCATTTAACACTTTGTTGTGTATTGTGCAGAAGAATTCAGAAAAATACCCAAGCTAACACTATGCTTCCAGTTCCAGAACTGTATCAATACAGTCCTATATGAACACATCAACCTCGTGTTGCCATAGCTATACTATTCTTTGAACCTGTACACGGATCTACAAATGTCTTTGAGCAGCGGAGTTTCATTATCTGTCTCAGAGTCATCTTTTTCATCCTGAAAGCAGTACTGCATCACACAGTGCTAACACGTCTTAAGTCAGATGTCGTTCTCCACTGCACTGTTACAACACAGAAATGGTGAATAAAGAATACACCTATGGTGAAAGATGTAGAACAGAGTTATTCATACTAAACATCTAAATGTAACTTTCCCAACATTTTTACATTTTCGCACAAGCAGCAAACAGAACAACTGCATAAATAGAAGCACTTACCTTGGACTCTGGCATTCCTTAGGATACTGTTCCATCTTGCAGACCTTTCTGGGGTATTTTGGTTTTTTTTACTAACTGCTGGTTAAATAAATGCAGTCAAGTACGAACACATTGAATTGTTTTTTCAGTTTCTAAAGCTTGGCACTTCAGAAGCTTCTACCCACTACTTCATCGTAAGTAGTGAGAAATGGTGGTAGATTTTTCTAAGGAGCTGTCATTTGCACCAGCAGCCTTCTGACTCTGTTGCCTATGCAACAGAAATTCCAGGTCAAGATTTAGGTATAAAAGAAACAATGTCATCACCTCCACAGAAAATTACTCTTCAATAGTGATGGTATAGCATCTCAATAAGGAGCAACAGGGTTTGGAAATTAACTGGGAAAAACACAAAACAGAACAAAAATGCAATAGCCACTTTTAAATGGATCATACATCTGTTTTAACAGCACTGACAGTAGTAAGATTTATGACTTAGTTATGTTCTTCACACTTAACAAAAGATAAACAGTCCGAAGTCTCCTCAAATATACACTGTCACGTCTCCTTTCCATGTGAGAGCTTAGGATATGGGGGGGGAATGCTGCTTGTCTGGTGGGTGCCAGCTGGTGACCCATTTCCTGCTTTAGTTCCAAATAAATTTTTACCACCCAGGAATGGGCAATTCAGCATAAACCACAGGTCTTAAATAATGTATTTCAGACACTTTTTAATTTTCCTGTGATTTGTAAGTCTTCAGGATTCATACTTTCATGCCTGCTTCCACCACCATGCAGTCAGATACCTGCATGGGGAGTGGGGGGAACAGTAGGGAATCACATTGCCAAAGGTCGCACTGCCAAAGGCATGATACAAATTATCAGATCTTCCAAATCCTATAATAAAAATAATACTTAGGATTACTCCCTAAAAACTTTGCTTTTTGAGGTTTTTAGGTAAAACAGAACATTTTCTGAAGCTATCCAACTTCATGCTGTGCAGAAAACTGAGCAATTCTAAGGGAGTACTAGACAAAAACATTACTATGATATCAACATGTAAGTCATTTGCAGAGCATGGGCAATGAAGAGTTTTAAAAATCTATACAAGCTGTTGATTCTTGGTTCGTTGATCAAAGACCTGCTGGCATAAGAATCATTTCAAAGCAATCTCTTGCTTCATCTGAGATGAACAATTATGTTTTAACCATACAAATAAAGTAAGAGGAAATGAAATATAACCCATTTTTATGCAAACCTTAGCAGCAAAGTCCAACTCTGACACTACTTGCACATTTTACAGTGGAACTATCCTGACTCTTCCACTCAAAGAAATTGTCTTCATATATACTATAGAAATTAATGCAGCAGGACATAGAAACCCTGGAATTGACCCAGGCATAATGAAAAGCAGCCTGGAACAGAATTCACTGAGACAGGAACTATAGATGGTAGTTAGAATGCTGCTGAAAAAACATTATTCCAGACAAAATGTCCAAAAGCCCAAAGGTCACAATGAGTACAAACTAGAACCGTACACTCAGTTAACTAGCTCTTCAATGAGTGACTCTAGGGCAGTGATAAACAAGCACGTACAATCAAATTAATTCTGACCTACAAACCAAAGATTGCTAATCAGTGTAACCACATGGGGAGAGGAGTTAATAGGAAAGGATGTTTGCGTGACTACCCCTAGATTTACTGCCACATTTAGAAGAAGGGAAAGGGAAAGGACATGAACTTCATTTTTCTCAGCCCAGCAAAACTAGCCCAGCTACTTTCAGAATTCTTTTCAAGCATCCATTTCCAATTGTCAACCTTCGCTTCTCAGAATAAAATCGGGGGTTTTGAGAGAGACCTCACAAAATTACCTTTCTCACAGTAGCCTGATTAGGAACCATTACAAGGAGATGCATTTTACCATTACACTATATGGCTGCAGGTGCTTCACCACAAGAACAGTGCTTCCTACGTAATGCTGGAAAGACAGCACAGCAATAAGCATTCTCATAAAGGCAGTGAGGGAAATGTGAATACAAAAAGCAAATTATGTATTGACAGAACCTTAGACTTTTCAAATGTACATGTACATGTTTAACTACACTTATCACAAGTCCTGCTGAGATCAAACCCTTTCCCACAGATATGCTTCTGTCAATATTCTCAACAAAAAAAAAAAATCTGGGACTATGGGAGAAACAGGTGGTGATTTTATTCCCAGAAAGCCAAACTAGATGTACGCATAGATACTCAAAAAGAGATTTTTTTAGTAGATGGTACCTTTCAAGTCACCTGTTAAAATCCAAAGAAATTAAAGATAACCTTCTTTCACATTATCAGATAAGATATGCTACCTTATCGTTATTTCAAGACAGCAGGATAAGATCAGCCACATAACTGAAAAGCAGGTAACACAGATGTAAACTGCTTGCATGTCAAAACCTGTTTCTCCCCACAGTTAACTGAAGATTGTAATCAGACTGCAAGTTTATGCTACTGCAGGACGGAATTTCTGGATGATGATGATGATGATAACTTGCTGCATCACCTTTAGTATCTCTAGAGGTAGCAAAGCTGAAAGGACATGACTGCTGAGCTACTTGCATATGTCCAGAGGTGACATTCCCAGGGTGAAGTTGCCGACGAACCTTAGTGCCATCCATGCTGCACCATTCTTGATCTACTTAGAACATCTCTGCCTGAAGGAAGCACTTTCCACAGCCTTAAATTCACTTAAAATGCCAACTAGGAAAAGCATCGCCTATAATATCAACAGGAGTTTTTAAAACCCAATGAATAAGATTAACCTATTTCAGTGCAAATAACAGAACTCCTTTCAGTTTGAACTCACTAAACTCCTTTACATGTTAACATTCTTAAGGCTAAATGATTAGTCTGCTATTTCTTCTACTGAATCTGTAAGGCGCAACAGAAGTTAAGCTAAACATTTTCACAAAAGGACCCTCTCTTTCCCCCACTTTCTGTTTTACAGCCTGAAAATTCTACTAGGTGAGCCAAATCTCACATGCCTGTTTGACATCTCTCGCTGCCTGTCATAATGTTATAGGAATGTAATGTGAAAATAAGCATTAGTGAAAGTGGCAGGGAAAAGCGCTGGTGTCCTTTACAGAATAGATGGCTAGAAAGTTCACTAAGTCCCTGTTGCCAGATTGCAGCTACCATACATATTAAATTCATGCTTCAGTTCACATTTTTCTTTACAAATGGCTGAAACCGGTTCTATAAACTATGCCAGTAGTAAGCAGATGCAACTAGTGTGACATATTCTGTATAAACTTTGCTGTTCTACAAGTTTATATTATACTGGAATCTTCTGTCTCTCACTTGCTTTAATCCACTGGGCAGCTACTGTTGTTTGCACCAAGGACATCAGGAATCGCCCCGCACCTATATTCAGTTCCATACTTGGGGGAACAGATCAAACAAGATTTATTGTAGTCACTACGTGGCCAGACCATTTGCCTGACACTGATGAAGCTAAAAAAGGTCCTGGCAGCTCCCACCAGCAAACCTGCCAATTACTCACCAGATAAATGAACAAGGGACATCCCCCTGATCCCCCCTATGGATACCACTTGCATTAAGGCAAGACAGAGGCAGTACCTGATGTAAAAAAGCGTGGGTGGGAAGAAACAGGTAAAGAAGCAAAAGCAATAGGAAAAAAATAAGAAAAAGAGGTAGAGGTTGAAGCCTGAAGTACGGAACTTTTTTCCACCTTCAGCTGCAACCTTTGTACATGCCATTACATACAGTGACCTTTTTCTTGCAGTCTTCTGCTGCAAAGATTACCACTTGTTGGCTACATTTGTTGTACCAGCCTTACATTGCATTTCCTGAAGCCTCAACAGTGGTCCATAGCACAGGAGACTGGTATCATCAGTAACACAATTAAATCACAGAAGGGCTAGTGCAAAACCCCTGTAAATTACTGCTCAGTAAATTGCCCAGCTCATGGGTAAACTTTGCATTCTGAGAGACAACCTGGAAATAAAAGAAGTTCACCTCTCCATAAAGATTACAACAAACCAATGGGTTCCATGGGCCATCCACATTGACTTTCTGCTTCCACCCGAACTCCATCACTCTTTTGGGACTTGTCTATGACAAGCTCTTTGTTCTGCCTTGGTGCAAGAAAGTTCGCGGACTCAAAGGCCTTAGATTTATCTCACCCATCTTTATGCATCTTAGCAAGCTACCTAGGGTAGGAATCCTGTTACTATATTCTTTCGCTACCTTCACAGGAAAGAAAGAGGTACATGGGGGAAGCAGAGAGGGGGAAGCATTCATTTTCCTCTAAGACAGCAGAACACAGTGCTGCTCTCCAGTTCAAGTTTTAGCCTGCTACACGGGAAACACTGGTAGTGACCAGCGTCTAAAAGTTATCAGTTGTTGCCTATCCCATACCCCCTTAGTAGTAAAGAAGTTCTTTGCATCCTCATACCTTTACAAGAAATACATAGAGCAGGAGGCGGAAGGAGAGCAGGTAAGCATATGCAAGACAGAATCATTCAACAAAAATAGATTACAAGGACAGCCAGACTACCAGCTATTTCGGTGCCTTGAGAAGCAGCACCGTAACAGTAGAAAAAATTAATGCTTAACTGCAGGTGACCTTGCACAGATGCCAGCTGCTGCCCATGTGAAAAACAGAGTGAACTGTCATGGATCATTCTCTATGAACAAGACTTTGTGTACAAGTTAGCGTGTGTTATTTTATATATCACATTGAAACGATAAAAGGAAATGAAAGAAATGAGATTGCTCTACACAGAAGCTGCCTGGAATGCCAAATGCACAACAAGGTTAGTAAAAGGTGGTGGGTACTTCCATAGGGCTGGGGGGGGGGGGGTTAGTGAAAGGAGTAAAATGAGAAAGTGCCCTGTCTGAAATTTGCTACAATGATGCAACATAAGCCTCTAGAGGAAAAGGGAAGGGGGGGGGTGGGGGGAAGAGAGAGAGAAAAATAAGAGGGGAGGGGTCAGGGAAGAGAGAGAGACATCCAGTGTCTTAAAATCATCCCTGGGTCTTGAAAAACAACTTTACAAAAACTCAGTCCTTGGAAAAAGATTCAAATTGCAGATTTAAAGGAAGCAGCAAATTATTCACAGCTAGAATATGTATTATGATTACCTGGAGTTATAAATAAGTTTTCACACATAGATACACATGCACTCTCTACCTAGGTAAGTATGTCTACACTATGAGAACATGAATGTAATGAAAGCTCGGCAAAAATTATTAATGAAGGACAAAAGGCGTAAATCAACTTCTGTTACTCTTATATCTATAAAAGATAAGAAATTTTTTTTCAGAGAAGAATCTCAGAGGAACAAGTAGCTGCTACAACAGTCAAACGATGTGCGTTATTTTCAGTTGGATCAAGCAGTCATATATTTGGGGCAGCCAGGCAGTGTCTGAAAATTAGTTTCTATATAAATTCTGGCAAAAAAGGCAAGAATCAAGACTGGTTTTATGCTAATACCCAAGTATTAGTTGTAAACAGGTCACTTGCTTAAATCAAATTTTTAATAGTCAAGGCAAAATTATCAAGACAAATCAGAAAAATTAAATCTTCTTCCTCTTACTGAATGTAATTCTGTCCAGTGTCACTGCTAGATAATTTATTTCAGCTCCCAGAGAGGTATGAGATTACAAAGGACACCTACACTCGAAATCCTTACTGCTGAATCAGTGGGAATAAACATAGAGCTGAGCTAAACTCCAATTTTAATAAATCCTGGAATAAACGTCCCATTCAACACAAGTATGGATGTGCAGTCTGACTTGCAGATGGGCCTCTGGACTTCAAAATTTGCAGACATCTTCCTCTTTACACTGAAATATTACTGTACACAGTTTGCACAAAATTACTGCAGGTGCAAAATGAAGGACCAAGGCACAGCATAGAGTGCTCTGTGACAGTAAATTAAAATTCCACATATAAGTGTATTTAGTAACTTAAATGGAAGGCCCCTGGTACATTTGAGATTACACTGTACTTGCAGTCATTGTGGGAGATGCCAAGAAAAAAGCCTCTGTCTCTCAAAAGCGATAAACTTTGTGACACTGGGTTTTTTCCAGTTTTGTTTGCTGGCTAATGAGAATGAGGCAATGTATGAATGTACTCATCAGTAATGGATAAATTTTTTAATTCATGTTTTTGAGAAAGAACCCACTGTTGCAGGCTGGCTTTTAATAGAATAGAGCTGCATAAAACAATGCAAACTTTTTCATATACAGTTCAACAACAGGCAAATTAAATAGCACTTCAATTCTAAAGAGTATCCTAAACCAACCCACATGTAGAGGTCTCCAGCTGCATAAAACTCGTGTCCAACACTTGAGCTTTGATCCCTCAGGAATACTGAGTAAACTGGGCAAGAATCCTCGTGCTCCACAAATTCCTATACAGATACAAAAGTTAGCAAAAATTTAAGGCCAAACTAACTGCCTTCTGCTCTTGTTTTGTACATATCAAGATCTGTTTACATAAATTTATTTGTGGGAAACTAAGTGCTACTATGTCACTCCCCCCCAGTCCCACACCTTGCTACACATGTTGTACTATCCTAACCTCGAAGCTTCACTTCCAGCAGTCTCAGACTGGTCACATGCCTATGTCCCAATTAGCTGAACCAATCATTTCACATTAGATGAATCTTTATTCCACAAAGTGTTGCAAATCTTTAATTGGGCTTAGGACATTGAAAATATGTATATAATTGATTTCTTCACGATACCTCGGAGGGAGAAGTGAAGCAGAAAATGGACTGATTAACACTAGAATATAACCTGCTTAAGACACAACAGGAGGTAGGATTCAGACATAAATCTGCTGATCCAAGAGTGAAACATAGATCATGTTCAGTAACTTAATGGCTTGTCCATGCAAGCACATTTGTGTCATCCTTTTTTTAAAGCATGTATATGAGATGTAAAACTGAAATGCTGAGATTTAAAAAAGGACCAGGATGTCAATTACGTCTACTACTTGCTAAAAGACATTCACCATATGTCCTACAATATGTGAAAGCAGATGCAAAACTTGAAATAAAAAAATTACTAAATAATTGTATTATTCCATTACTTATTCATGAAATGTCTTTTCAGGGTAGCATAACATTAGCATTACAAAGTTCTGTCTTTCCTCACTCTCATAAATCTACTCTACAATAGTATTAAAACAGAGATTTTAAGATCCTTATATATGTGTGTAAAAATTAGAACAAAACATGGTGGACACATGGTATAATTACTATGATGGAGGGTTTTTTTCAAAAACATTATTTTATTTACCATATCATACAGGTAGCAAACTTGGAATAGAATGATTTAGTTTCAGAGTACCTTACCTGTCTTTTAAGGTTTTTGTTAAACGTTTTCACTAGGTACACACAGACACCTCTATTTGCACATTTTAACAGAAAAAAAAAAAGGGGGGGAAGTTGTAAAGCAGGGTGTTATAAAACAACGGAGATAACAATGAACAAAGAACCACTGATAAACACAAATAAGAATACTGATTTTATTCATTATTTGCAGATTTTTCCAAACATTGAGAGTTTTCAGTAAATTTCCGAATATGTATTTTTTATCTTTACTCATTATTTTCCAGATTTTTCTGAACATGAAGCAAGGTTTTTTCAGCGTATTTGTGAATATGTAATTTTTATCTTTGGTATGGAAGAAATATTGATGATACTGAACTCTGATAAGCTAAGCATTTGCCTTAGCTTGAGGGGTTTGGTAGTGGTGTTTTTTTGTTTAACTTTGTTTAAATACTTTCCAGTCCCTGCAGACTAAACTGATTTATGGTATTTCAGTAAACAGGCCATTACCTAGCTATTACACATTTTTGCCTACCTTGCATTTTTTTGGGTAAGATTTCATCAAGACAGCTGAATTTAACTTCGTGCATGACTGATTCAGGAGAGAAAAAAAATATTAACATGTATTCCAAGTGGTCTGTATGCAGAACAAAAATAATCCTACCTACTAATATATGATCAGTATCTGACTCATAAGTGCATTTCCCTTCAAAAGGTTCATCTCTCTTCAACGGGAGATAAACAACATAAACCTAGAAAGAGTAACTCCCATTTCAGTTTTCTTTGGCAAGTTTAAAAGCCTTACAGTTTTCAACTTTATAATAAACACTTCTACAACTGAAGTAGCAGTAATACAAAGTAACATTACTCCTTTTTCATGGACATTTCAGAAGAGGCACAGCATGAGAAAGACTCCTAAATGGTTTAAAATCTGAAGTAAGAACAGAATAAGCAATGCCTTGACATTCAGTACAACAGATCTTTCCTCACCACACACAACTCACTAGTTATCCTTGTTGCCACCATCTCCCATTCTGATTTATGGTGGAAGCAAGAGACAGGAAACAATGACAGAATTTAACTTTTCATATTAATGTCCTTCCAAACCACTACACACAGCAGAGATTAAAACCCATTGCTTGTTCTCATTTTAATTTCTCAAAACACTGTTTTATCTGTGCAGTTTCAAATGCAGTTATATTTGGGCGCAGATTCAGTTACCACAACTCAGTGAGTCACTGCATATCAGCTGAGCTGTAGTAATATGCCAGACAGGCAGAAGAGCAAACGCTTTTACCTAAATCTCCTTCTAATTGTTTGAATGTGTTGGAACACCTAGTAAATACAAGGTAGGCTACTACGTGACTGTTGCTGGATGGTAACTCATGAAGATATACTTAAGATATACAACTTGATCACTTGTCTAGATTCTTAATCTGAAACAGTATTAATCCATTATAGCTCATGGTATCCTTATTATATTATACTATACATACATTTTTGCTAAGTACTCAGTCACTAGCATCAGATAGCCATGTAGCTGAATTAAAAAAAAAAAAAAGACAAGTGCTTGTCTCAAAAAGCAAGCATATGACAACGAGAACAGTTTTAACAAAATCAAGACCATACCTAAATACGTAATGGATGAATGCAAATCAAAACATGCCTGCTAAATAGGGAGAGACCAGGCAGGAACCACCATACAACTGTTTTCTGTATTCAATCACAGAAGCGCACTGGAACAAGAAACACATTATGAAAGCAGAGCTGGTTCTCTAATAGCCATTGCAAAAAGATGGGAAGAAAAATCAAAACAACTGAAAGGCCAGTTTGATTACTAGCCTACACTACAAAGACTTCAGAAATACATAACTGCTATTAGTTCCCCACTAAAGGAAGTCAGCTGCAGTAAAGAGCAATGACTCCAGAGTGGCACTGTTAAAAATAAGAATAATTCTTCAGATGATATAAACCAACACAGTTCCAGCTTGTATCAATGGAAGATCACATTAAGTGCCCAAGAATATTAATGGACTGTTCATTGAAGACATTTTCCATCTACAAGTACCTCTTTCAAAAAAAAAAAAAAAACCCAACCCAAAAACCAAGAACACAGAACATGAAAGCATTTACGTACACAGCAGACATCTGGCAAAACAATGACAAATGGCAGGATTAACATTTAGATGTAGTTCTATTAAAAAGACAACTCCTCCACTGTTAGAATAATCTCACAAAAGCCCTTTCATTAAATCACTCTTTCATACTAACTGATTCCTTTTCAATGGAATTTAACTCATTATGTTAAATGGGCACTATTATGTTTGCAATAAAATAAACATAAGTACTATTTTTATGCTTGCCTACCAGGTAAATCACCCTTTTAAAAATATTAGTTCTATCTGTTGCAGAGTACTTAAACATTTAAAAGTTGGTGGTGGTTAGTCTCTTTTTACTTGGATGAGTTGGTCCCTGAGGCACACAAATACAAGTAAAATGTTTATCTTTCTAATTTTTTTCCACTTACAAGTGCTTATACCTTCTCTCACAGCAATTGTCCTACTACTTGGATAAATGATGCAATTACAACAAAGACATTGTCCTATCTTCAGCATGGAACACTAACAAAATCATTAAAAGCTGCTGCAAGAAATCCTGAGGCATTAAAAGAAAAATGTGATGTAAGGCTTAGTGTCACGACCAGTTGTGTGTTTTGATGATCAGATTTCAACTGGTGCCTCCATTTTTCCTGTTTGTTCTAACAATTGTCTTCTATACAGCAAGAATGTTTTACCACAGAGTGGGACATGCAACTCATCCTACCGTCTTTTGCACCGGGTATATAAAAAGGAACTTAGCAGAAGATTAGCCAAAGATTTTATCAAAACATGTAGTTTTCTGGAAGAGATGGTATTTTCTTTCATGAAAAGGGCCAGTACATGACCTAATATCCTTTTTCTTTGTGGAGTTCAGTGTATGTCTTCACTTATATAAAGAAAGGAAGATGGGAGTTGAAGAAATGGAAGTTTGAGTGAAGCCACATGTAACTTTCCAGGTTTGATCATACAGGTGATAATTACTGAAATTGCTTCTGCTGTGCAAGTTAAAAGCAACTATCAGCTGAAATTGCAGCAGTGTACACACGGCATAATACTACAGGAGGTTTAGGTCAATCTCAGGCCTATCTGAAGAGGTAAAAATGGATTCTTAGTTTTGATACCTTCAGAAAGGACAAGTTAATGGTCCCGTTACTTCAGTGAAGATGCGCAAGAACAGCTCTGCAACAGTTACGTCCATTTTTGAAGATCTCAGAACCATCACTTGCTTGGGTCTGCTGCATATACACATTCTTGGTTATGAACAGCAGAAATAAGTTAGCAATAGCCTAAGGAAAGTCTGCTATGCCTTGTATCACTTTTAGGTTGACAGTGCTGCTAAAGACTTACCCTCTTCCTCATTAATACAGTTAGCAAACTTTCAGGCTACTAGATTGGAGTATTGAGGGTAGGGACAGCACACTCTTGTTTCATTTCCAACAGTGACACCAGAATTTGCTATAAAATATTCAATTGTATAAAACAGTCAAATGCTTTAGAATTTGAAATTGCTTTTTAAAGAAAAGGAAATACTTTACTTCTTTAAAAAAAAACAAACCACCAAACATTGGAAATGCAACAAAAATTCAGCTAGAATGAGCAGTGACAGAATTCTTACCATTTTATGGCTGCTAAGTGTCCATTGACTTTGGCAGTTTCACAGCAGGTCAGAGAACATACTTGCACATCTCAAAGAATCAATGCAGCCAAAATAATTCTACAACTTTGTTTACCGACTTAGCAGTGAGGCCAGTGACTGAGAGGACTTTGTGACCGAGCTACCGTGTCCCTCCTAAACGTGGAGCCTCAAAGTCTAACTTCAGGCCAAAGAAAATCTTGACTGGCCACTTGTCTGGGCAGCGTGAATTTCAGCATCTGTTGTTCTGGCCTTCATCACACCCCATCCACTTGTTTAAAACATTTATATTACTTCAAGAGATCCCAGTCACCACCAGCAGTCAATAAGAAAGGAGACAGAATGCAGCTGATCATGCTTATTACGCTGGCTAACCACCAAACACAGAAATGTTTCTGTTTCTTCATGAGGCAAAGTTAAACAAGTCAAACTTGAACTGAATCAGCCTTAACTTTATTATCTTTGAAAGTTAAAATAAGAAACAACCCTACCGCTGCAGTATAGGTTTCCTGCTGTCTCTGTAGTATAGAGCACAAGTGCTTACACATAAACATTGCTTGCATGAACCAATTAATGTACTTAAACAAATAGAGAAAAGAGATAAATTACTTTTAAGGAAATCACTACCATAATAAAGTCACAGAAGTCAACAATGTGGTTGCGCTTTTTTCTTAACAGAGTACTGTGAAACTACACAAATATGCTGTGGTTTGTAACACGCTATGTAATGACACTGGAGTCCCAATATCATGTAATTTTATTTTTTTATACAGGGAGTAGAAGATTTGGTCCTACAGTTACTTCAAGGAACCTGAAAAATCAGGCACATACATTCAATTTTTGTATGAATACTTATTGTTAGATAAACGGTATCAGATATGCATTGTTTCCAAAACAACTGAACATTACGTACATTCAGTAAGAGCAGACATCAGCTCAGCTGTGCTGATAATTGGAGCACTTATTCATAGGCCAATACATGAGGCAAGTATCTAGACTCAAGTCAGACAGAAGGTTAGAACATGGGAAAACAGAACAAACAGGAATTTAAAGAAATTTCATAATAGATATTATAAGGCATTTTTTAAGAAAAAAAATCACGTAAACTACCATATTCTTCAGATCTGTGACTTCCTGTCTACCTTTTAAATCTTCTACTAGAATACATTTTAGTGAAGTATTTTCTGAAAAAAAGTATTTCTGTATTTAACAAAATCTGTTAAAACCTGTTATTTACCAATAGCACTCTAACAAATCTGAAGGGAACTGCACACATGCTGTTTTACTACTAGGCATAAAAGTCAGTGTTCTAAAAAACAGTGTAGCTTACATAAGGTAAGGCATCTTCCCAGTATGGCTCTCACGAGAAGCAACTCATTAACCATAGTCACAAGTATCTATAAAGAAAAATATTCCTAAAAATAATTTCAGTATACCCAGTACCAGAAACAGACTAACCATGTGATGTTCAACAGAGAAGAAAAACATTCATTTATATCAACGTATCTCTTCAATCCCTCCAATGCCAATTAAAAAAAATTTATGCAATTGCACTTGTTACTGAAAAACTAAGAGGCACAAAACTTGCTGGAACATTCTTGCTCACTGGTATCAATTTTAAGCATCAAAAGTTTAGTGTGTTTTTTGGTTGGTTGGTTGGGTTTTTTTAAAGGAAGGAAATTAGTGATCCAATTAAGTCAGTAATTTGTTCCATACCAGTTATTTACCTTTTTGGTGCTTATATAAAGCACCAAATTGACTATAAAATACTCCTTGGTTTCTTCCAACCATACCAACTCAATACAGACTTTACCCTCTGAATCTGCATAGTCTATGGTATACATATGACCCATGTAGTCATAAAGGCTGGATGCCTTGGAAGATAGTTCCATGTAGACTGGGGCACTGAAACACCAGAAGGGCTTTCCAGTTTCATCCAAGAGAGTAACATCCATCACGCAGCAGTCCTACAAACACAAGCAGAAGAGATTAATTCCCTATGCCATGGTACAGTAAGTAGATCTGTCCCTGATTTTAGGAGAAATATCAAGGGTTCAGAGAGCAGTTTTTGGTATGAAGGCTAAAAACTCAAAATATAATTGATAGTGCTCCACTGACTACTGCAAAGCAACAAACATTTATTTAGAGGTATCCTACAGAAATCAAAATTGCAACCTACAGATATCAAAAACTGTACTACAGAAGGTAGCACTGCCAACCTAAATCAGACATTATTTCTTGAACATTTTTTAAGCATTTAACATCTGTTTCTCAATTATTAGTTACCTTACCATTCAAATAATGATAGTCCTTTCAATATGAGAAAGAAATCTAAGTTTAAACTCAGGTGCTAAACGTGTCTGAATGCAGCAATGTTTGCAAAGACACTCAAAGAGTCCACGCCCAAGACAGGGTACACAAAAAACAACTACCCTTATATGCCAGCTACAACTGAAAGGTATACAGCACTTTTTGAATGGCTGCAAGCTTCATTTCCCAAAAAGGTAATATTAATATGACTTTCTACCCTCCAAATAATTATTCCTTTTAAAAATTCTTGAAAATATTTCTTTACAACACTACATAATTACATCATTTTATAATGCTGAATGAAGTAAGGATGCCAATTCCTGGGCACTTGCAAACTGATGGTTTCACACGTGCCTTAAAAGCATATGGGTTGTGTGTCATTGTTAGTATAATCAGCTGTTACCTATTCTCATGAGTTCTGAATCACTAAATGAATCAGAATACCTTAATTATGCTGTATATATGCATTACTTCCAGGAGTATCACATGCTCCAAATGCATAAACAAACCAATATCACATATTCCAAGCCAAAAAATTATTTTGGAATGCTTTATTTCACTGTACTACATAGCTGTGCTTCTGTTGCTTTAACATGTCTTTCACTATTACTGTACTTCAATCCAACAATACAGAGCAGATGGCACAAACATAAGAGGTAGTGCAATACATAGTTTCCTAAGTTTGTTACTGTAGACCATGCTGAAAATAAAAAATTCAAACCAAATCTGATGATCATTTAATAACTTATACAAGCTATAGATTTACTTGAAACAACAAAGAATTACAATTTTCTGGTCTGGCATCTTGCATACCAAAGGCCAATTATGAAAAGTAAAGCAGGGTGGCCTTGAGTGCTGGGGGTTATTTTCTTCCCATCTATTTCCAACTATCTGTACTTCAGCAACTAATTTTTTATAAAAAAATACCCAGAAGTGACAAAAAAAGCTTTTTATTTTCCTAAGAGTATTAGACAAAATTCAAATAAATTCAAAGTAGTGGCATGTTCTGCTGCGGTGGCTGATTTTATTTGGCCTTCACATGTTTTAGAGATTTATGTTAAAAGCCAAACTGAATTCTACCCACAGCTATGTGTTGACATGTGCAATCTCTCAGCACAAAATGAGGGGTTAAAAAAAAATATATTGATATTATTTATTTTTTCCTAGAAACAAATATTCCGTATAACTTATGCTGTAAACACATAGCACAGAGCTAAACTAAAGGCTACAGCCATAGCTCTCTGTTTCCTCTGACAGTTAATTTCCCAGATTTTTATGTGGTACTCATGATTATTTTCATGGAAGAAAAAATTTGCCAAGCAGCTGTAAATCATATAGAACCATAGAATGGTTTGGTTTGGAAGGGACCTTTAAAGATCATCTAGTCCAAACCCTCTGCTGTGGACAGGGACACCTTCCACTAGACTGGGTTGCTCAAAGCCCTGTCCAACCTGACCTTGAACATTTCCAGCAATGGGGCATCCACAACTTCTCTGGGCAACCTGTTCCAGTGCCTCACCACCCTCATTGTAAAAAGAATTCTTCCTAACGTCCAATTTAAAACCATCCTCTTTCACTTTAAAACTGTTGTCCCTTGTCCTGTCACTACAGGCCTTGGTAAAAAGTCTCCCCTCAGTCTTTCTCATAAGCCCCCTTTATATACTGAAAGGCCATAAAAAGGTGTCCCTGGAGCCTTAATTTTCTGGTATCTGCCCAACACAGCAGCAAGACTTCCTACCTCCTATCATATGCTTTTCAAACAAATGAAGCATATTCTGTAATTATGTGCTAAGATCCCACTAACTTTAAGCATGCAAATAGTTCTAATGAAATTAATGGGACAGACAACAAAAATTAAAATAAAATAAAATAATTCAAGTCTAAAATTTTTCAGAAGCCTCAAAAAAGCACCTATTCTGCATTATGGTTCTCAATGAACATTCATGACCATTACGGAAAGATAGCAAACAATTGCCTTAAAGGCATTTTCTTGTTCACTTGAATTCCTTCTAATTACCAACTTACAATATTTTTATTAACACACATAGTGAAAGGATTTGCTGTTCTTTTGAAAACAAACACCCAACTCAAGAGAGTTGAGTACAAACTGAGAACAAATGCAAGTGAACAAACCTGTCACTACAGAAACAAGGAATCTGAAGAAAAAAAAATTGCTATGAGCAATTAGAGAGGGAGGACTGAATGGAAACTGCAATTCAAGTTCAACTGTAGTTGATGTTCCCAACAGATACTAGTAGGTTACTAAGTTTGAAGATAAATTTTATATTCCTCATTGCATAGGAAAGGTGGCTGACAGTATAAACCATAAAGCAAGTATGTTAATGTCTATGAGCAAAATACGTTATCAAACAGTATTCCATTCTGCACTTATGTGGGGTATTAGCAGAAAGGACAGTTTTATTAACTTTTACTTTTCTTTACAAAGTAAGTGCCAAAATTGAAATCAATGTTGAACAAAATAATTTTTCAGTAGTGCTTAAGTTACATTTATCATAATTTTTGGTACTTCTGAAATATCCATGCAGCTGAAGTACACTTGACCACTATTGCAAAATCTACAGACCTACTCTTAATCTTTCTTTACAATAATTCTTCTAGGAATTTTGTAGAAGAGAACGGGTGAGAAGTCCTCTGCCTACAGTTAATCCAGTTGACCCATGTGAATGACTCAAGAGCTAGATGCTGACTGCATGAAGGCAGACTGTAGTTTCTGCCTGTGTCCATCGGCATTTTAATATTCTCCAACAGTTCCTAACTTTCACTGCATATACATACTACAACAGATCTGCAGAGTGTTTCCCTGGGGTTCAAGACTTATTGCCAGAAAACAAAAAAAAAACACAACTAAAAACCCCACAAAAAGCACATCTCCAGTACATTTTTTTGTCTAGCATTTTCAAGCAGTGCTGGTCAGTCACAGCATCTTTGCTGAGTAGAAAGCACTGGAGTCATCACACATGCATCACGCAATCTAGACTCTAAGACAGTAATGATATAACTATTTCTCCCCAAAATTCACATCTTTTTTGCAATATTTGAATTGAGTTCTTTTCCTACCTACACACACCTTCCACAAATAAAAAACCTTTTTTTAAAATTAGCATATTTAGGATGCATAAACATCATTCTATTTTGAGCACTTCCAGAAACAAAAAGTATTTCTGACTGACCTTTACATTGCCTTTAAACACATCTGTTTCCCAGGATAAGCCAACTGTCCCAATAAGAGGTAAGTGCTTTGTATTATCCTTTAAGCTTACAGCTGTGAGCCTCAAATATCCATTTTCAATGTCACCTGAAAATAGTAACAATATGTAACATTACACTACTATAAATCAAACTAAGCCCAAGTGCACTGTAAATGTTCCCTCTGCTTCTCTCCATGTCTTTAGTTTCCTCCTCCTCCACCAATAAGAAACCCTGACACCAACAGCTAGATATCCAGCACATTATAGAGAATTTAAGTCACAGTTCAGGGCTTTGATTCTGTGATCCACAGTAGAAGCAGCAGCTAAAAAAAACTGAGTATGTTTGAGTAGAAAAATCTGAATGCCATGTAAAGGACTTACATAAGGATGTAAAAAGTAAATTCTATGTTTAATATTTCAGATTTCATGCCACCAGTGCCTCCATCACTGCCCACTCCCCAAACGTCAAGTTCAACACATAACACGTGAAATAAATCATGAGATACCCATGCCACCTTTTCTCCTTCCTGGAAAGGATATTGCATCATTTAAAATGACAAGCAGTATGCCTTGATTTGAATCAAGTTTTGAAAGTATGGATTTGTTCATTTTTTAAATAGCTTCCCAAAGGCTCACTTTCATTTTTTGACAGAATTATTAAAATTTTTTTGTGATTTTTTTTTTCTCCCCTAAACAAAAACATATTTCTTTGGTATGTCTTTCTCTCCTCCCAGAATAGAATGACTTTTTTTATTTGTTCTTTTTTTCTTTGCTATTGGAGGAGGAAAGTTAACCAGGGAGTCCAACAGTGTAATTATAATTTGGGGTACATCATAACAAACAAGATCTCTGACTACAAAAAAAAAAAAAAAAACACATCACATCATGATACAAGCAGATTTCTTAGCAGGACACCCGTTAAACAAACTTCCTTGAACAGGAGATACTCTCTTAAAAGAGCAAACAAAGGCACTAGAGACCTCAAAGAAAAAAAAAGGAACAGAACTAAATATCTAACACTTGCAGGAGACAGATAAGAAGGGAGAGAAGGAATTCCCACAAAAATACAGCTTGTTAGGATCTAGTATCAGGCCCTGAATGATAACTGAAGGGGCCTGCAAAGTTTTAAGACGTAAGTGGCAAAAGTGAAAAAGAAAGAAGTGTTTTGCCTGTGGGTCTCCTTCAGCCAGGCCCAAGAAGCAGCATGAGGCTGAAGACAGAAGCAGCAACATCAGAAAGGCTGGCTATGAGTTAAAAAGCTAAAGCCTGCATAAAGGAGCAGTGAAAGCCTTTGCCTGGTGGCTGCTGAAGGCAGACAGCTGGAGGCAAAGTGACAGAGAAAGAGAGCCCACAGTTTACCACAGAAGCCACAAACTTCTCTGATTTAGTACTGTGGGGCCAAGCAACTCCAAGAGACGCTTGGCCACAAACCAATGCTGGAAAGCCATCACTCGCAAGCAGGGAGTCCAAAGAATACTTACTGTGTGGAGGAAGCAGCCCAATACATGGCAGGGGACAGAAGCAGCAGGTTATTCAGTACAGACACTGTCTGGAATAGGAGTGTGAATACAGTGGAACCAACATGACTAAGCCCAGGAAATATTTTGTATGGTTGAAGGAAAATGCATCACTCCAGACAGTGATACCCACTATCCTTGCAGTGAAGTCCCAGAGAACTTAATGAAGAAAATGTAAGCAAAATTCACTTTCAGGATCCAGCTCAAAGTGAAAAAAAGGCTATTGATACCTACCCAAATGGCTCAGTTCCAAATCTCAGCAAATCAAATCCAATGACAAGATTTCATTCAAGATAAAAATACTTCAGATAAATAGTCAAGCTTTACTGAGCAAACAATGAAAGCCTGCATCTAAAGTTGAGCTTTTATACAAGAGACTTTAAACATCAGTCAACAAGCATTTTTTTCCAAAGGACTATTCAGTTATCTGCAATTCAGATTTGAATGGAAACAGCTATTCCTCTCACTCATTCAAAACAAATGAAAATGTCAATGGAATAAAGACAGATTGAAAAAAGCATACTGCTAATAAATTAATGAAGCCCAGGACATCACTACTATTGCATGGCATTAATAACATGAACTGCTGCATTGCTAGATGGGTCACCTGGCTAAGGTACAAGTTATAAATGCCCTGTTGCAGTTACCTCTTAACTTTAAGCCAGAATGGAAAGAGGTGACACAGATCAGGAATCTGAAAGCTGATTATTCATGGGTTAGTTAATCCAATCTTTATAACTTTTTTTTTTTTAAATATAAAAGCTCCATTGCAGTCCTCGTATCTAGAAGAAAGAAAAACTATACCTAGAAATCAGTAAGAAGCTGAAGTGCTAAGTACTGCAATCTCCCCTTCCTCATCCCAGTCAGATAAGAAAAGGAAATGAAGGGACAGAGCAAGCTATGTTAAACGTACCAAGGGAAACACAGAGGAAGCAAATTGGACAGGGCTTTCTTCAGCCTGACCTAGAATTTGTTTCATCGTCACTTTATAATATCTACAGTCCAGAGTTTATGCAAGACATATAGCAGCAAAGCAGCACTTTAATCAGTATAGGTTACAAGGAACAAATATTTCCGAATAAAGGGAATACCAATATAGAGAACATATGTCACGTAGACAAACCTCAGGGGAAAGAAATAAATAGCCCAATAGTCCAAAGGCACTTATTTTAGCTAAAAGCCAAGCAAGTTTGTTTTGCTAGCCAAGCTTTTGTTGGAAGTTGTAATTTGATTGTTATTTTCATAGAATCACAGAATGACAGGGGTTGGAAGGGACCTCTGGACATCACCTAGTCCAACCCCCCCGCCAGAGCAGGTTCACCTAGAGCAGACTGCACAGGAATGCATCCAAGGTGAATTCTGACTATCTCCGGAGAAGGAGACTCCACAACCTCTCTGGGCAGCTTGTTCCAGCGCTCTGCCACCCTCAAAGTAAAGAGGCTCCTCCTCATGTTTAGAAGGAACTTCCTATGACCAAGCTTGTGCCCATTACCTCTTGTCCTGTCACTGGGCACCACTGAAAAAAGACTGGCCCCATCCTCCTGGCACCCACCCCTTAAGTATTTATAAGCATTGATAAGATCCCCCCCTCAGTCTTGTCTTCTCCACACTAAAAAGACCCAAGTCCCTCAGCCTTTCCTCATAAGAAAGATGTTCCAGTCCCCTAATCATCTTCATAGCCCTTTGCTGTACCCTCTCCAGCAGCTCCCTGTCCTTCTTGAACCAGGCAGCCCAGAACTGGACACAGTACTCCAGACAGGGCCTCACCAGGGCAGAGTAGAGGGGGAGGATAACCTCCCTCGACCTGCTTGTTACACTCTTCTTGATGCACCCCAGGATGCCATTGGCCTTCTTGGCCACAAGGGCACATCGCTGGCTCATGGTCATCCTGTTGCCCACCAGGACTCCCAGGTCCCTTTCCACAGAGCTGCTCTCCAGCAGGTCAGCCCCTAACCTGTACTGATGCATGGGGTTATTCCGCCCCAGGTGCAGTACCCTACACTTGCCTTTGTTGAATTTCATAAGGTTCCTCTCTGCCCAACTCTCCAGCCTGTCCAGGTCACACCGCATGGCAGCACAGCCTTCCGGTATGTCCGTCACTCCTCCCAGTTTTGTGTCATCAGCAAACTTGCTGAGGGCACACTCTATCCCTTCATCCAGGTCATTGATGACTATATTGAACAGGACTGGACCCAGTACTGACCCCTGGGGAACACCACTTGTTACAGACCTCCAACTAGACTCTGTGCCACTAATCACAACCTTCTGAGCTCTATCCAACAGCCAGTTTTCAATCCACCCCACTGTCCATTCATCTAACCCACACTTCCTAAGCTTGCCTATGAGGATGGTGTGGGAGACTGTGTCAAAAGCCTTGCTGAAGTCAAGGTAGACAACATCATTGCCCTCCCCTCACCTATCTATCCAGTCATGCCATCGTAGAAGGCTATCAGATTGGTCAGACATGACTTCCCCTTGGTGAATCCATGTTGACTACTTCTGACAACCTTCTTTTCCTGCAACCTTCCAGGGAAGGCTGTGCTTAACACTAATTCTGGTAGCAACAACCAGCCTTACCATGCTGAAATGGTCATTTAAACTTTCAAACTGATCTTCAAGGTCAAGCAAAAACATTTCAAATACATGATGTGATATTTTACGAACAAATCTTAAAAGCTCTCTAAACACACAAAAATGACCCCATTACATTTTGCAAGCACAACACATCAATTTATATCAACAAGGAATAACATTGAAAAGGCAAGGCTTAAGAGTACCATATGGCTACAAAGCTGTGCTTAGAAGTTGGAAAACTAGGTAAATACATTTCAATAATGTTTATTAAAAAGCTAGATGTAGTATTCATGGCTTCTATGAGTCATATGAAAAGCCTGTCACAGCTTCCTGAAAACAAGAAAAGTTTTTTAATACATTCAATTCAATTTGAAAGTATTTAGCATATTCACCCTACAGTATCTGTCAACAAGACCATATTACCAATTCTGTTTAAATGGAAGGAAGCATATAATAAAATGCTAAAAAACAGCCAAAAGAGAGTGGCTGCAGTGCAAGTATTAATAACAGGAAAAAAAAGATCTGAAGCTGTATATACTCCATCCACTTTGTTCAATGAAGTGGGATGTAACTTTTTCACTTTAATGTTAAAAATTTTGCATAAAGAATTGAAAATAGAGCAGCAAAATGAAGTACAACATTAATGAATGCTAAGAATAAGCAGACGAAAATAAAACTAAATGTGAATGAATAAATCAGTTACTCTGCAGAATAACAAATGGGCATTCCCTGGTAACCTAGGAATGTCTACAGCTCCCTAATAGAAACAAATAAATAAGTAAAACCCCAGTATAATAGCTGACAACTGATCTGTGTCTCAGGTTGTGGAAACTGCCATTGGCATGTCACATCCATAATTTAAAATAAATCTGGATTGGGTGATAATTTTAAGAAATACAGGACTTCTCACTATGTCAGAGACCTCCATGCTTCAGAGTCCTCCCAGAGAATGGGACAAATAGTATCATTAGAATGGATCCTGAAAACAAAGCACAAACCATCAAGTACAACCAGCCTGGAGGAACCTACACTGTTGGCCACCTTCAGAAACACCATGTTTACCAGAAAAAACAAAGTGAACAACAAATTGCTGTGAAGATATGTGACAGCAGATAGCTATAATCTGCCTCGTTACATAATTTTTGAACACAAATTATGGAGGAAATAAAGAATTTTCCAAAAGAAATTATTGTGCAACTACATAGAAGGGGCTAGATGACAAATGAGCTTATTGCCTGCAGAACCATGGCTTCAGCTGGCTGATGTCCTGTGACAGAAGAATCTAGCAGCTGTCACAAACCTAAAGGACACAAAACCAAAACAGTTCAGAAAACACTCATGATCATAAAACAGATTCTCTAACTAGCAAAGTGAAATGGCATCACAACTGTAGCTCCTGGCATTTGCTACAATTTGCATAAACGTCAGCTTTATCTTTAACACAAGTAGCTTCTAAGCGGCAAAAAAGTGATACCAACAAAGAAAAGCGTGCCACACACAACCTTCTCTTGCACAGTTGTATTGCTAGGAGCATAAAATTTTCATTTTAGAAAACAAAACATGACATTCACCTAAAAAAAAAAAAACAAAAAAACCCAAAACCCAAACCCTAACCCTCTGGCCAATTTACAGAGGAAATTATTTTTTTTTTCCACGGTATAAATAGGACTTCTGTATTGAACAACACCTCAGGAGAGATTTCTATTGCTACATGGACAGAATTCACTGAAGTTGTACCCTTAGAAGTATTGCTTTATTTCAAGCTTGGAGCTTTTTAGGAATCTGAAAACATGTATGTTTCAAACTCACAACGACTACAACACTCCACACTGTGCACAAGGCTACAGTCTAAATTAGAGTTCTTGGAGTCATAGAATCATAGAATGGTTTGGGTTGGAAGGGACCTTAAAGATCATCTAGTTCCAATCCCCCTGCCTTGGGCAGGGTCACCTTCCACTAGACCAGGTTGCTCAAAGCCCCATCCAACCTGGTCTTGAACACTTCCATGGATTGGGCATCCACAACTTCTCTGGGAAACCTGTTCTAGTGCCTCACCACCCTCATGGTGAAGAATTTTTTCCTTATATCTAATCTAAATCTTCCCTCTTTCAGCTTAAAGCCATTACCCCTTGTCCTATTGCTACATGCCCTTGTAAAAAGTCCCTCTCCAGCTTTCTTGTAGGTCCCCTTCAGGTACCGGAAGGCTGCTGTAAGGTCTCCCCGGAGCCTTCTCTTCTCCAGTCATCAATACAAATTTTAAAAAAAAAAAGTCATGGGGAAAGTTGTTCTAACACTGTGAAAGCACTCAAGCCTGATAACAGTGCCCTCTACTGTCTTCATCAAAAACAGCATTTTCTGAAATCAACAGAAAGCTCATTAGTACTGTTATCAGATAAACTGGGGAGCAACAATTAATTTACAGTGTTTAATTTTAAGTTTAATATTTTAATCTGTCTCTGCTGACAGAAAGACAGCTATGTAGCTGTAGGCAGGGCTGTGTTGAAGTTAAGACAAAAGAGATCACCCATATATTTTGCAAAACCCTAGCAGAATTATTAAGTTGGGCTGTCCATGAACAAGGATAGACAATCACGTTTCATTAAAAGAAAAGCTAAGAACTGAAAAAAAGCAGCACAGTTAAAAACAATCACTGAAATTGTTCATTACACAATGAAAAGATGTCAGAATAGGCAACCTTAAGTTGACCTAAAGAAAAGCTATAAATCTTAAAGTTCACAGTATCTTCTACAAACATATTTAAATATTTAATCTGTCAGTGCACCTAAAGTATACTTGAGAAGAATTCTACAGAAACAGGTCTCCAAAATGTATCAGGACAAACTCATTCTCCCTTATAGTATACAAGTGGAAGGAACATCAACCTGTATCAAAAACTGTGCCACTGCATTATTAACTCAGCACTAAACCAAACAAAAATATCCTGACAATCTGCAGAGCTTATATCTCAGGCCTGACACTATGTCAGTGTAACAGCAGGCAGACTTCACATAGCACAAGCTTATGACACCACACAACGCACCATGCAGATATAAAGAAATCACACAACGGACAAAAAGATAGCTTACTCTTAAAAATCCATTCCAGTTTCTCCCCTTAAAACAGACATATTGGATATAAGAGGGAAAACATAACAGCAGGGATTACTTTAAAAACAGACATTATTGTTCTGTCAACTCTACCTTTTCTGCAGAAGAGGCTCTTGAACGTTCCACACAGGTAGGTGCAGCTTCCACCGTGCATATCGAGATGTAGATTGTAGTCATGCAGTCCATATTCTGGGTCAACATCATCCAATACAGGTTGATTAGGTGGAAGGGCATACTGACTTTAAAAAAAAAAAAACAGAATTAAGCACTGGGGAATGACTTAACAGAAAGAGATATAGTAAATAGCCCTACACCGAGACTACCATCTTAGGAGAGGTTATAAGCGGGAAAAAATTATTAGAAGATATAATTTTCTTCTTTCTTAATGCTTTTGAAAATCAAACATACTTCTTTTAAGCTGTCTAATACAGTGTCTAATACTTCTAATCAGCTGTCCAGCCTAGCCAAAGGCAGAAAATATGGCAGTCAACTTTAAAAGGTACATCTGTTAAACTCCAAAATACGGACTTGTTTATGCAAAAAAAAAAACCCCAACCACGCATCAGCTTAACTACAAATCTAAAGGCCAACTAGCTACAGACTTCTCTAGAATAGCAGTTATTGAATAATTTTGTCTGCACCTACCCTAAAAGAGAAACTACTGCACAGAAATGACCAGAAGAGCCCAAATCCCAGAGTCAACTGAGCAGCTCCCACATAGGATCCTATTCGGTAGAACGGGAGATGGTGTGAAGTCTTACCTTCTGTGTGGGAAGAGCCAGACTAAGATATAGCAGGCACATAAGACTCTAGTAGATACAACAGTATCTGAGAAGGCGGCTGGGGGGGAAATAAATCCCCAAAATCATCCTCTAAAGCTAAAAACTCCATCTTTTTCAACAGTTTACAGTGTATAAACAGGTATTATATTATACACTGCAATAGACACATACACACAAATACTTCATAAGAAATCCAGCTAGTTTTTCAACAGGACTGAAAGATAAATGCAGGCACCTTACCAAGTTTACTAGAATTTTCTTCTCCCCTCTTACACAGCTAAAGATTTTCCTACTTCCTAAAATGTCTCCCTCTTTTCTAGGTCTTTCAGATAGGAAGAGTGAATAAAAAGACTACTTGTGAAAAGAGATAAAGTATGGGCACTGTATTTCTAACTTTCTCAATACAGCAAGTACTAGTATACTTGTATGACTATATTATCTCCTTAATAGCATAACAATGGCAATATTTTAGTATGAAAAAACTTCTACAGCTTCGTATATAGTTACCATAACTGTTGTTTACATTAAACAAGAATAGTTAATTACTGCCTAAATATAAACCTCTTACCAGCAGCCAATTTAACTGTAAAACTCAAAGCTTTATTCAAAAGGTTATCTTTATTACCCACAAAGGAGAAACCAAAACTTACACAGTAGCAGAACCCAAAGTGCTTCTCTCAAGAAGTTGATGATAATGAAGACTTGCCATAACAAAAGCAATTTCATTTTTCTCCTGAAAAGTTAATTAAAAGTAAATGTATTTTCATCTGGAAATACTTTTTTTCACAAGGACTTCCTGAGCATTAGAATTCATAGATAAATGCTGCTGCTTATTACTCTGCCAGTTACTGTAATAATGTTAATAATGGCTTGCTTTAACTCTTGGACTCCTATAACTGCTACTGTCTTTTCACAAGAGTACAGAATATATGTAAAAGATCACAGCATTTCTATATTATGGGGAAAGGGAGGGAAACTAGCTACGCCAGGACAAAAGTTATCAGCAGCAATCCATGAATTGTAATTCTCTAGCTTCTACTTACCACTTTAAAGCAGACACCTAAAAAGAGTCAAACAGGCCTTACTCCCAGCTACTAAATACCTAAGCATCAAGCTTATTTTCATATGTAAGGAACTATTTGCAAAGAGGGCTAACATCAGTGAGGAATACAGAGCTATTCAATAGAAATATTGAATTTCAAAGTAAACCCTAGATGTCTTCACCAGATTACATACTCCTAGGAAAATGGTAAGACATACCTTCTATAGACCTCAAAGTAAACTTCAGAGCTCAATGTGAGAGCTAAACAGAGCCAAAGGTATCTATGTACTTCAAGAACACAGAACGGATTTCAGTTTGGGTTTTTTAAGAAAAATGCATTTTTGAGTCCTACATTTGCAAACACCTAAGTCAATACCAAAATTATTCACTGCCAGCAGTCTATTACTGTCCTGAAAAGTGGGCAACTATTGTTTTCATCTTTCTGGGTTACCAAACAGAAAATGACATCCCTTACTTGAACTCTTTTTTTTTAGCTACTCTTATACTTCTGTAGTGCAAAATTACAGCTATAAAAGATATAACAACAGAGATTTATCAATCACATAGAGTCTCTCAGTCTTTCCCTATGCAAGTACCAGAAGGCCCACATAACCTGTCCTTGGCTGTCAAAGCTACTAGCATGAACAATTTCTGTTACGCAGCTAAGCTATGTGTAAAAAACCAAGATGTGTGGCATTTACATTATTACACCCATTTACAGTTAACTGTCTAATGTTACTCTGCCCACATAGAGAATAAGAACAGCTGTTCAGAAAAGTAAGTAGGAAAAATATACTGGAGTGAGGCACTCAATGCTTAACAACTTTGTGGAACTTCATTATGACTGAACCATTTCCAGATGCTGAAAGAGTTCTCTTTCCAAGCACGGGAAGGGGTAATGCGCTAGCATGACCATAGGGACACCAACGCAGGGACACCATTCTACTAAACTTCTGAAGATACGAAAGAAAACGACTGTTCACTTATCAGAGCTTTTCATAGATTGAGGCAACCCATAATAGGCTCATGCAGGTCAGCCAGTCTCAAGTTTTCTAGGAAACAGACACCTTTAAGTAAGAGTGAAACAAATATTCCTTCTGTGGTTTTAAACAACTCCTCTGCTGATTGTGCACATTTGAGGTAGCAAGAGTTTCCAGATGGAAATGAGACACAGCTTAGAGCAACTGTTCACAGGTTCCCTGAGGGAAGTTCCTTGCCAGTGCCAAATAATACAAGTCTATGTCAGTAACATGGCTGGGGGAGGAAGAAAGGGCTGCCACCTCTGGATTCAGTCCAAGAGCAGAACACCTGAGATAGGCTTCCATAGCATCTAACCGTATGCGACTTCAGGCAGACACCTAGGTCCCAGTCTATTCAGTGCAATGACGCAGATTCCTGTAGAGAAGTCTACTTCAGATGTTCTGCATTGCTCTCTAAAGACATTCATCTCTACACACAGCCTACAGAGAATAACCCCTGAACTTAGACACTTAATACCAAGAATTGAATATCCCCAAAAGGGCTCAATTTACAGCATTCCTACAGCTGGAGCAGGATACAACTACCCGGTGATGTAGATTAAAGGAAAGAACTAGCAAAGTTGCCTTGTGGGAATTCATCACTTTGAGTCATGGGGACAGGGCAAGGCATGAGTTAGGGGAAGAAACACATCTCTCCTCAAACCATTCTATTTAAAGTGTCTTTAGGATATCAAACTCTGGCATGTGAAGACCACAAATAAAGCTGAACACAGAAATAAGATTAGTACAGTATCTAATATACTATGACACATAACTGTTCTTTGAATTAGAGGTGGATTCTTTTTTGAAAAGTACAGATACTCCTGCGACAGCTCTTTAGAATACAATAAATCATCAACTAGCTGTCCCTACCTGTATTTCCTTGTTGTTAGTTTAGACAAGATCTTTCAAAATTCTAAGAAAAAAAGGAAGATTAAAAAACCAAACCCAAAACCCTAAAAAACTCTCAAAATCCCAAACTACAAGGCAAAATAATCTGTTTCTTCAAATCATAATAAAGTATTGAAACAAAATGTTATCTTACCTTCCAAAGTCCTACTAAGAGTCCTGGATTCAGACTGAAGAGCTGGACAAGATTATCAGCACCAACAGCTACACTACTTTCAGTCAGGTTAGCAAGATGGTATTCAGCAACTAAGGAACGTCGACGAGGTCTTTGAAAAGAATATACAGAATGTAGCAACAAGACTATGTCTCCTTATTTATGTAAAAGTTCAGCCTAATTTCATTTTTAACTCTGAAGTCTGACCAACAGCACATGATGAAAACAGCTTTGAAAGCATTCAGCATGCACAGCCATAAAATTACTTTTAAACAACTACAGCATACTAGCAGGATCTCAACACCTAACCAGAAAAGAAACAAAAGCCACCATAGGATGGCCTAATGCACTACTTAAAAAAGAAAAATTTACATGCTTGCCCAATATTTCAAAGTAGCCACAGAATTACTTTATAATTTGTTTTTAATACTATGTTGGTACTAGATAGAATCACTGAACATTTGTCAGTATGAAGCAAGCTACTAAGAAGGTAAGTTCTTCCTCCACAAAAGCAAAATTCCAAGGAAAGGATCAAACTGTACATATAATAAATTAAAAGCTTATGTTAGAGGAAGCTTTCCTTTTTTAGAAAGTTATTCCTAGATTTTGCCTGTAATTAAAGCGATTTAGCTCCATAATAACTAAAGTTCATATTTCACAGGAGCTCTTATTGGCTAACGATGCATAAAAAAAAGCAGAAAGCAGAGTCTGCGTTACCTATTCAGAATGGAGAAATAACTCTTTCTAAAACCCTTTGCAGACTTAGCCTCTTATTATATTCAAAACTGTTCCCAGATTTCCCAATAGTATCACAGTAGTATCACCTTCCACCACACACTGCTAGGAAGACAGCAACTGACACAAACTTTGTCACATTACCTTGAACTGTAAGATTTGGGGCAGGGATGGGACATGAACCCTTTCCATCTTTAAGTCAATCAGGCTGGTATAAATACAGGGACTGGGAAAGTCCCTGCACTAGCTCCTTATAGTCTTAACATTCTGAGTACCATTCTGATATTTGTGAAATCATTACCTTCATGTATATTCACAAGCTCTAACAATTTAAGATTCTGTGAAATAAATACACTAACTGCCTGCAAGTTTTCTTTTACTATATTCTACATATGAATCATCATCTTGGTAAAACAACTACATTTCCCACATAACTAGGCTGCAAGACTTGTTTAGCTGACTTTACACAAAAGGCTTCTCTTGATTTTTTCTTTTTTTTTAGGCAAATACTTTGCTTCTGCTTGAGGAACCACGTTTTTTGTAGGTGAACAACAATTCTCTCTTTTCAGATCTCTACTGCTAGGGGGTTTGTGTAAGCAGCATGTAGCCGATACTGCATATACTAAAATGACATGTTAAGACAGAGACATGTGGAAAACTCCTTGACAGCAACCAAATACACATATACCTCAAATACACACTTTTAGTTTAAACATCTTTTCTCAGAATATAATGCCAGAAGAATATAGTACACACTTAAGTTACAAAACAACAGTTATCCCACATTGTGCTGTGGACTGGTTTTTTTTATATGCATATACTTATATTGTACATGCAGCCAAACACCAAGTTCCCTAAATTTAAATACACACCTGTCTGATAGAAAAAAATAAATGTTAGTAACAGAAATGAGGAACAGTTCCAATCTAAATGTCTTACATTAAATTCTCCTAGGTTTACATGTTTGTTTCATGCTCATTTCTACCTATGCCTTAGATCCAGCTTTCCAAGGCAGGACCTATCAGTCTGTATCTTGCATGCCAGTTTCTTGCTAAAAAGCCCTACCAATGAAGAGGAGGACACAGGCTTTGGAAGAAATATTACAGAGAGGCTTTCTAAGAAAGAATTAACTTGTTAAGTTAAACCAAGGCCAGATAGCTCCTACAGACACATTATCAACCAGTTACACCAAAAAACCCTCAAAAATCCTATGTTAAAACTCACCCGTTCTTGCTGGGAGCTCTGCTTTGGTCAGGAAGCAATGGCATAACTCCGAACAGTTTTAGGGTTGACAGGATGTCTAAGCATGGCCAATTTGTAGTATACCAAAGTATAGTAGCAGATGTATGCTTAAATGATAGTTTTGCCTTCTCCATTACATGTTCCTTTCCATTTTTGTCCTTTAGAACAATTATCCAACTCAAGCCAGAGGCTCTGTTATTTAGGAATTGAGAGGGGAGAGAGGCGTTTAAAAAAAAAGATTCTCAAAGTGACAAAACTTAAACTATGCTTCCAACAGAATTTTAAAATTTCTACTAACTGCTACTTATGTTTCTCAGGCTAGGTCATTTATAGGCTATCATCATATCTTCCCATTATGATATATATTTTATAGCTCTATTTCCATATCCCCATAACATTTTCAAAGTCATTAATATTCTGTTCTCAAGTAAACATCTTCTGTGACAAGGCATTGCTTACTTCATAGCTTCTTTGTTTTTACATGGAAGACCTGTATAAGGATCTACAGGTTTAACAAGTCGCATTACTCTAGTTTTGAGAGCAGCTATTTGTTTGAAGATGTATTCTTTTTTCCAGTACCCAGGCTTTTCATCATGTAGAGCAGCAGCGCAGCCCAAGGAAACAGTTTCTGTTTGTTCAGACGTCATTTTCCAAATTGTCCTTTTTGGTTGAAAACAACTGGAATAGATTTTCAGCCAGATTCCACTGAAAATAGAATAAAGAGGAAAACCACATAAATTTCAAGAATAGTTACTTAATTATTCTTACATGCATGTCTCAGCTACCACTGAGCATAATGTTAGCAGAAAAATAATAAAAAAAGAAGTTATTCAGTTAATTCTTACAATATGCCAGTAAGGTTGATCAACATCTCAACTACATATACAGAAAATGTTTGACTAGTGCTCTAGAAAGTAGGATTATCAGATATTGGGAACTTCTGTTTTATGCCTCTCAATAGCACACTAGAGTATGTGGTTTTTAAAAAGCCTTCCTTCCCCTTGTGCTGCTACTTCCTTCACAGACATTCACTGAAGCAGATTTAAAAAAAAAAAACCAACCAAAAAAACCCAACAAAACAAAACAGTACATATCTGAGAGAAAGCTATCATGAGGCAACAAAGAAGAGGTAAGTCTTGTCTGTCTTCCTGAAAATACAGGAGCCAGGATGAAGCTCTGAGACAGCATAGCCATAAGAGAACATGAAGAACCATCCCATGAGTAAAACAAAGATTTAAGATACTTCAATTTTGAGATCAGAAAAGAAAAGACAACCCACTTATCAGATAGCATAAAACATTTCTGACGGAGGGAGGAAATTCTTATTTAACTCCAAAACAGCTAAGAATTGCGGAATGATGAAAATGGAGGAGAGATGTCCTTGACACACCATCATCAGCGGAAATTGAGCTGTGTATCATCCAACTGGTCTTATTCAGCCTAAAGAGTCCAGTAAGATGTCCTCCTATAACCCTCCCCAGACAGACATCCTTTCTTTCATGGAGAGAGATACTTAGCATCTGGCTGCATGATGCTGAAAGGACAGGGATTAGTAGTAGGCATTTCCCACATTTTGAAGGTAGTCTCAGGCAATGTAAGTTGAAAGCAGACAGACTTGCCACCAATATCTACCACGCTTCTCCTCACTCTCAGTTACATATTGCTTCTTCCTTTCCCAAAACAGCATTGTGCAAGCAGATGAGAAATCAGTTCAAGAAGCTCAACAATTCAGTCAGGACAGGGAGGCAGAGGAGAAAAAAAGGGGGACTTGGAATCACAAGTGTTTAGGGAGGTATCACTGCCCCTTTGTCCTCAACTTCTGAAGAATTCAGGGCAGACAAATCAAAAAGGCATCCAACAGGGAAGCATGAATTTGCCTCTATCACAGCAGAACACGTGCCTCTCTTGCCTCAAAGTGTTAAGTATAATATTGATATCAAGGCCTCTTATTGGACATTGTTACAATAAGCCAACCCAACCTCTTACTGCTAACTCAAATGCCAGAAGCAGACATGCACCATTGTCAGTCATCACTTGACCACAATGGCAAAAAGATCTGGGCAAGGCAAAAAGATCTTCCCCTGTGCTCTGGCTTCTCACTTTGTCTTATACAAGCACTTTCTGCTGGTGATCAAAACCCTCAGGCTTTCAGACAGACCATCTATGTGAACTTCCCACACTGCATGACAGGAAGGCTGGAATAATCATAGAATCACAGAATGGTTTGGGTTGGAAGGGACCTTAAAGATCATCTAGTTCCAATCTCCCTGCCTTGGGCAGGGTCACCTTCCACTAGACCAGGTTGCTCAAAGCCCCATCCAACCTGGCCTTGAACACTTCCAGGGACTGGGCATCCACAACTTCTCTGGGCGATCTGTTCCAGTGCCTCACCACCCTCATGGTGAAGAATTTCTTCCTTATATCTAATCTAAATCTTCCCTCTTTCAGCTTAAAGCCATTATCCCTTGTCCTATCACTAGATACCCTCTCCAGCCTTCTTGTAGGCCCCCTTCAGATAGTGGAAGGCTGCTATAAGGTCTCCCCAAAGCCTTCTCTTCTCCAGGCTGAACAACCCCAACGCTCTCAGCCTGTCCTTATAGGAGAGGTGCTCCAGCCCTTGGATCATCTTCGTGGCCCTCCTCTGAACTCACCTCAACAGGTCTATGTCCTTCTTATATCAGGGGCCCCAGAGCTGAACACAGTACTCCAGGTGGGGTCTCACAAGAGCAGAGTAGAGGGGGAGAATCACCTCCCTTGACCTCCTGGTCACGCTTTTGATGCAGCCCAGGATACGGTTGGCCTTCTGGGCTGCAAGCACGCACTGCTGGCTCATGTGGAGCTTCTCATCAATCAACACCCCCAAGTCCTTCTCCTCAGGGCTGCTCTCAATCCATTCTCCACCCAGCCTGTGTTTGTGCTTGGGATTGCCCCGACCCATCTGCAGGACCTTGCACTTGGCCTTGCTGAACTACATGAAGTTCACATGGGCCCACCTCTCAAGCCTGTCCAGGTCCCTCTGGATGGCATCCCTTCCCTCCAGCCTGTCAACCGCACCACACAGCTTGGTGTCGTCGGCAAACTTGCTGAGGCTGCACTCAACCCCACTGTCCATGTCACCAACAAAGATGTAAACAGTGCCAATCTCAATACCACATGCTGGGGCAAGGGAGATGCAGAAACTGGGGTCAGAAACATTTCCTTGCCTTGAACAGTTACATTGAAGACATCAGTGCCACGGAACTGTTAAAGCACAGACATTATTTGAAGAGCCCAAAGACAAAACACTGTATTAGGCAACAGAGATGTATCACAATGAAAGGCTGATGGTCCTGTTGCATCAAGGACAGCATCCTGTACATCCAGGACAGCAGAAATATCCTCAGAAAAATACTCTGCCTGAAAAACAAGATCAGATTTGCCACAGTGATATGCAGGGACTTCAATTAAAACTTCTGTTAATTCACCACAACATTCAGGGACACAAGAAGGTCCATGGAAATCCAGCAGGAAGAAGTGACCTGGTCCCACTGAACCAGTCAGTCTCCTAGATAAGCGAAAGTATCTCTTCCTTGAATCTCATTTGTGCACATACAGTAATCTCTGTCAAGATTAGAAGATGGGAACAGACATTGTCGAGATGGAGACAGATGAATCAGCTTCCCTTGAACAGCCACAACGATTTTATCCTACCTCACTATCCTGAAGTGGGAAACGCATATTAAGATATATAATTTGTGTCAACTATGCAATTTTTATCTACATGCACCTGCTGACAGCCTCAAAAAATAAATCTGGATTATAGTCTTCCCTTTAAGTTCATCAGTTCTAAAGGTGTCAATGCCAATGTTAACCAATTCACTGTACAAGTTTTGGCAAGTAAGTGACAAATGGATGAATACCAGATGCCGCAACTTCCTACACAGGAAGATATTTTCTCATTTAAACACCAAAGCAGCAGAATCCTAGGAAAAAAGGATATCCAGACATCCTAGTTATCACATACCAATCAGGGTCCCTCCTCTTGATCCTTTCACAAAATTATCATGATACTGGTAGGAGCAATTTGTGAACTCCGTATAGGCAATCGCTTACAAAAAAAGGTGTCAGTATTTATCTTTGCCCCTTTTGTTTTCATTTGGAAGTCACCAAGATTTGTCAGAAAGAGCAACTGATAAAACCCACTAGTGAATCACTGGACTAAATCAAACCCTCTGCAAAAACCTGATGAAAGAGCTGAACAAGCAGGACTTCAAAATTATGAAAGCTATGACAATTCTACAAAGCTACTGGCTACACCACAAAGGACTGCCTGAACCAAAAAGCCTGTGCAGGTGCACATGAATACAAACAAATATATGCAAATTTTACAACAAAATAAATACTAATAGCAACATTTCAAAACACTGTATTTAGTTTTCGCCTCATAATTCCCATTAAACTTAATAGGGCTTGCACAGCTAGAATTCCATACAACACATTGTACTGTGAGCTATGCAGTACATTTTCAGCAGAGGAATTGCTAGTAGATACATGCATTAATGCAACTAAGTTAGAAAGATTCATAACTCAGGTAAACTCAACTGCTGCACAATTAAGACTAGCACTTATGCTTCCTTCTTCCTTACTTGTCATTGGCCATATGATAGAAGCGCTTATTCACACAACCAACACACAACAGGGACACAGCATCCAAGTAGGAAAATATCTTCATCAGCATTTCTGATGGCATGCTGGAAAACAAGAAAAAGACAAATACCATTAGACTTGCCTGCAAACTCCAGAAATGACAATGGCAAAGAATTTTCATCCCAAACCAGAGCAAAACAAAGGAGACAGAAACTACCAGCTTATAAATACACAAATCAAAACTCACATGAAGAGTAAATTTGCAGGGTTTGGGTTCTGACTTGTCTCTCTGACATTTGCTTAAAACAATTCACCACAACCTATTCAAGTGGCACAGCACAATTACGTGACAAATTATGGGTTTGCATTTTCATTAAACTTAGTTAACTTTAACCCAGTTTGACATGAAACTAATCTCATTCAACTTCAGTTTCTCACCACTTGTACCATGATTTTAACACTTAGTCCATGACCACCAGCATTTGCCAGAACTGCGTACACTCACTCTCCTCCTGACTGCAGTGTCAGGTCTCAGGATGCACCAAAACAGAAGTGTCCTAGTCAAACAGTGATATCATCCTCTACCTCCTCAAAACCTTCAAACCACATGTGCTCAGGGGTCTCATACAGTTTTCATTTATGTCAACAGAAAGATGTGAACTTCAAAATAAGAGCTGAGTGGCATCTTGAGAACATTAGTGTTTCTGTGCCTCTGTAAGGCTGCCTGAAATAGAGATGCCAGCCTAAGTACAACAAGCACAACATAACCTGGAGACGAGTCACTATGATTTTTGTATTAACAGACAGAAACCTCATACCTTTCAAGTATTATCTGGTAACTGCACAGTTTAAAAAAAAGATGTATTTCATACTCTTTTTGGAGCATGAGAATACGGTAACATCAAAATCACCACTGAAAATACAAACTGCTGTGAAAGTCAATACCTCAGCTGTGTCTCTTGTCCATCTACTACTGTGTCATTTCCAACAGTTGCTGATTTATAATACTTTATTCCAGAAGCATATAGCTTTCAAGCACAGAATGATAATAACGCCAATACTCCAAGGTTTGTATTAAGATTCAGAATCTTAGTTGCACTAACATAGAGGCGACCATGCCAAAACTTGCATGGTTATTATGTGAAATAACTCAAACACTGTAAGCCCAAAGCAGTTAGTACATTTACGCCAGAGAGAATTTAGAAATGATCCCTTAAAAAGCTGCAAATTAGCTAAAATAATATGCTTGATCTAGAATTTTCAACAGCAGTTTTTACAACCATATTATTTTTTCTGTAAAGGAACAGAGAAAGGAGTATTTTCTTTTTTTGTCTTGTCTTTCACACCAAACTAACAGCATAAGGGACTGAACTGGCCATACAATGGAAAACAGAGGATGACTACACAAGAAGCTACAAAATGTGTAACGTATTCTCATATGTTCTTTGTAGAAGCATAACTAATTTTCAAAAAGAAAGCAACTTATGATTATATTGAAAGTGCCCTTTCACTGTCAAACAGGGAGGGAAACATTTACCTTGCAGCAAATATGCAGCAGCCACTTACTTCCTCTCCCTCATCCCACTCCACCATCCTAAGCCTCTCTATACAAAGCAACTAGTATCGAGAACATCAGAAGTTTAATTCCAAACTGGCTTTTATTGAAGTTATACAATAACAATTTTTATTCTCAAGGAACAACACAGCCTATGAATTGCAAAGGAGTTACTGAAGGCTTCATGTGACTTGGAAAACCTACATACTTCATATGAACTTAGAAAAGGAAGTGAGGGACAACCATGCCAGAAAACATTAGGTCAACATAGGATCACAAAGTAGGCCAGGAAAGCAAATCTTTTCTTTTCGACTCAGAACATCTGACATAGAAATCTCCAAGGTATGATCATAATAACTGCAAGCAGTCAAAAGATGGCTTATAGTCTGCAAGGGGTCTTCCACTCTTACTCTCAAAGACATACTCACCTCTCAATGCACAAATTAGGTTTCAGTTTCATGGAAGGCATCAAAGACATACTTTTAATTCTAGCATTTACAGTTTCAGAACATTCTCCAGGCCTGGCAGCAAAGCTCCTTGACCTATTTCTGAAAAAGAAAAACTGTTAGGAGTCACACCATCACAAAATGAAGAAATACGCATACTGTGCACACCTACACACCACATCAACTGAGACAGGATTCAGGGTATACATTACATGGTAACTCATTATAATCAGTTCACAAATTTGAACAATTATCACCAAGTTAAAATACCTGAGAGCAGGTATTAAAACTCATTATTTAAACTCATAGGTGTCTCTCCTATAATTAATCTCTCACAGTAGTCAGAAGTGAATAGTGCTGCATCACCAAATCAGTTTGAATCTGGTAGAGATCTGTTAACGTTAGACAGCTGCACCACTGTGGCCACCATAATCAAGCTCCAAACAGGCCCCTGCAGCAAGTCGAACCCACTGATGAATCTCCTGTTTTGCAGCGTTACTCCAGAGACGGTTTTGAGCCATCCAACTTTGTCAAGCTATTAAAAGATATCAAATAAAACTATACCTTGAAACTTTCTCAAAAACTGGCAAGGCTCAAAAAGAATTCCCTTGACTACATAACAGAATCATATTTGAAACAAAGTTATAGTCTCATTTCAGATTTTCCCCTGTTAAAATACTCACAACTCTGCAAGGTAAGTGTCAGTTCAACAGGCAAGATGGGCATCGATGTCTTTATTGCTCATTAACACATAACAATTTGGACAAAAATTACTTTCTCTTGCTACAGAAAGCAACTTTGCATATTTCTAAGACAAATAAATTCTTATAATCCAACTGGCCACACATTTTTTCCAAGTTTTCTGATAGTAAGAACTTTGTAAGCAAATACTATCATTAAACCACATAAAAATATTCAGACGGAGTTTCAGTCTTCTTTATACCCACTGATGCCACAGAGCAGGCAGAGCTCCCCATATACTCAGTTAGTGATGGTCTGTATTGACAGATGACTTTCCAACACCTGGTCAATGCAACTTTGGGTTTCTAAGCAACCAATCGATGTTGGAGGGAAAAAAAAAAATCTGATTTCGAAGTACATGGGTACCATGTACATTTACTGCACACTGATTTAAGATTAATTTATGCTCAAAGACAAATAAAAATCATAAGAAAAGAACAACTCTGCCCTACACTGTCAACTGTGCTATGTAAAAAAAAAACCCTGAAGTTTTACTGGGAATTATTATAAGCATAACACAAAAAGACATGTACATTTCAGCTTGCATGCCAATCTCTAAAAGACTAACAAAATTAACAACTACAAAAAAGTATATCAAATACACCCTGAAGGTCAAGCAGATGTTTTACTCTTGTATTATTATCAAGAAGTACACTTACGTGATGAGATGAGGCTGTAATAAACTGCATTTTTCAAAAGCCATTAAAGGGATTTAGAGACACAAGTCCTGTTCAACAGCAGCAGAACTACCACTTCTGTTATCTCTCTGGGCAGCACATCCCAGACTATTCTGCCCTGCGTCTACGCCGAAGGCACAAAGATACCTAGTTTGGGCATACCTTACAGTGACATACCTACACAGACTCCAAGTACAGGAGTAATTCAGATCAGGAGCTGGATCCTGGATTTTGCAACACACTTTACCTGGTACAATCATAACCTGCATTGCCTGCATTCAGTCCTTCTTGCTCTCATTTTAACCACTTCTTGCATCTCCCTCTTCTTCACCCCAGGAAGGAATTTCTGAAGTAAGAGAAAGGTTGCCTACACATGCCTTGAAAACTTCAACATAGTATCTACCACTTTTGTAAGCTTCATTTCAGAAAAAGTACTGAAATTTTGCATCTTCCAAACCAAAAAAATTCTCAACGTATGAAGAAACAACAGCAAATCCATTGCATAAACTATTTTCAAGTATTGTGTGTGCTAGGACTTGAAATTAGTATTAACAAAATGTTTTTGTACCACATTTTGTACCACATTGCCTGCCCAAGTTAAAAACCAATGACAGCTGCTACTCCCCCTCTTTAGAGACTTCTGTAACAACTGAGATGCTCTTGCTTAGAGGCACAACAACCTCAATTGCTATTTCATTAGCTTTCAATTTGTGGGACTCAGTTTTGTACCAATATTTCCACTTTCATATCGTGTAGTACTTGCAACATGACCATTGGTTTTTTGCTGGTCAGGGAACAAATCTATTTCAAAGAAGATATAGAAAGTTTTAAGTAGTGACAAAACCTGTCTCCTCCTCCAAATGTTAAAGCATACTTGGTGATAAACAGAAATTACAATAATGCTTTGACTTTTTTTTTTCCTCAGCCAGTAATCACAAAGCCTTTTAAAAAAATAGGCATCCATTCCATTTACAGGTTAGAAAAAAAATGGGGGGAATGAAACAGCTATGAAACCCAAGGTCATACAAACGGGTTAGCAGAAAAACCTGCTTTCTCAACTTTGCTTCCAAGATTGGTGCTTTAAATTTTTGGAAGCTGAACCTGTACTACAAGAATTAAGCTAATCACACCTTCCACAATGAAATCCTCCCATTTATCACAAAGGCCTAACTACCCTGAACATATATACATTAACCACTAAGCTAGCTAGTACTCTGTAGACAAGCTACTGCTTATTACACCACCTCCCCTAAGCTCAAGCACATACCCAAGTTTAGGCCCCACTACCCAGACAGAAAACAGCACGTTAAACCTCGGCCTTCCCTACACCTGAAAAGGCCTGTGCTTCCTATCGCAATGGGCGTCACCTCTACAAACAGGCTGCCCTCCATAGGGCCAGGGCGAGGGAGAGGAGAGCACCCGTGGCCATGAGCGAGCAGGCCCGAGCTGTGCCAAGTTTAGAGCTGGAAACCAGAGCCGTGAGGCGGGTGGAAGGGGTTTCCCAGAGGAGCAATGGGAGTTAAGGGAAAACAACAAACCACCCCCCACGGGCAAGGCGACAAGGACCAGCAGGCAGCTCTGGGGCGGCAGAGCGGCGCTCGACGCCCCCCGGCGGCCCCTCCTCAGGCTGGGCAGGGAGACCGTTACCTGGGCCCGGCGACAGCCGCAGGGGGAAAAGGCCGCGGCGGCTCGACCCCAGCGGCACCAGGAAGGGCCGCCACGTCGGCTGCCGGCGCCGCGCC